>NC_050175.1:22384179-22474179 GCF_008315115.2 Sander lucioperca | reverse complement strand
TTTTTAAACAAGACTTAAGAGTCTGCGGCCATGCTAGCGGCTCTGTGAGGCTGTACCTAGACACAATGGTGCTTTGAGCTAAATGCTGATGTCAGCATGATAAGCAGCTTCTTAGCGTTTTACCCTCATTATTGTATTCTCTTTCATTACTTGAAGCATATGGGTGGTATTCATTAAATAACCTGTCACTGAACACCACGAAACCAAAGAACTGATACTGGACTTCAGGAGGAAATGCAACACAGACTCTTGCCACCCTTGCCAACACCTTTTTGAACTATTGCCCTCTGGGATATAGGTCAGCCAAAACATGCACCTCTAGATTCAGGGACAGTTTTTTTTCCCACAAGCAATTTGCACATTAAATAAGAACAACAATAAGCATTTTCATCCACTCATGCTGCTATGCACCTGCACTTTACGTTACAATGTGCAATACAAGTAAATTATTTACTATTTTACTACTTACTACTTTTACTATTTACTCTAGTTTTAATCCTTTTAACATCTTCACATTGTCTGCTCTATGTTCTTAGTTTAATGTGTGACATTCATATCACCTTTATGACTAGATTTAAGGAATGTAGGGTAAGGAAACTTGGTTGAATACAAGGTGTGTGTGTGTGTGTGTGTGTGTGTGTCTGTAAGCATGCATGCATGTGTGTTTGACACAGGGAAAGTCAGAGTGCAGTGGATGGATGAGTGTTGAAGATCCCCCCCACATCATCCTCCAGACACTCACACTCCCACACCTGTCCCCCAGACAGGTGTGGGGGAGGATGAGTACAGCATGTGGGATGAGGGGCTCAGCTGGGCCGGGGGATGACGAGCAGAGGAAATAGGTCAGTATGGATGAGTGAAGAGAGACGGAGGAGGAGAAAAATGGACAGAGGAGAGAAGGAGAGATGAAAAGCAGGAACAGGAAGGTGTCCTTTTAGATTATTACAGGTGGTTTGTCCACAGCTGCGACCGAGGAGAGAATGGATATGTGTGTGTGTGTGTGTGTGTGTGTGTGATACGCTGTAGTTAAGGTTGGAAGGAATGAATACAGGGGGTGGACTGAGAGCTCAACAAAGTACAGGGATAGGGGCCGCGGCTATAGCTATATTACAACTAAGGGCAATTTATCTGTAGGATGGATGAGGAGGAGTTTACATTCCACAATTACACACAGCGGGCCCTATTTTAAAGATCTAAGCGCACAGCGAGAAGCGCATTGCGCAGGTACGTTTAGGGCGTGTCCAAATTCACTTTTGCTAGTTTAACGGCGGAAAAATGGGTCCGTGCGCAGGGCGCATGGTTCAAAAGGGTTGTACTTAGTGTCTTCAATAATCCATAGGTGTGTTTTGGGCATAACATGCAATAAACCAATCAGAGTGTCAACTCCCATTCCCTTTAAAAGCCAGGCGCATTGCTATTATGATGGCGGATTTGTACACGTATATTTTTATTTGTAATCTTTTGCATGTTCGTGTGCTGCTGCGCTTCCCTGTGTGTGTGTGTGTAACAAGCATAGTGTGCGTACGCTGTGTATAAGCCTAGGCACATTTTACTAATTTGCTGTTAAAATAACAATGAATTGACTTTAGACCAGGTTTTTGTTGGTCAATGGCGTGATCACTTCCCGCTGCCTCAAGATAGCAATACGCCAAGAATTCACCTGAACACACCTCCCTGTAACACCAACACGCCCATGGGCACAAAGATGGGCGCAGGTGCATTTGCTATTTAAACGACGCGGGCGCTGGAAAGGAAATTGACAACTGCATCTGTCTTAAACCAGCAAAGACACTTGCGTCTGGTTTGCGCTGCGCCGGGTGCAAGATAGGGCCCAGCGAGTTTATTCTTACATATGACCATTTTTTTACAAAAAAAAAAAAAAAAATGTGTACACTAAAATCTACCCATTTAATTTAATTTGACACAATATTTGGGTTATAGACCCTCTTCAGACATCCAAGATTTATTATTTTTCCACCAGGATTAAATACCTGGCATTGTGGAGAAACATTAAGACCATAGTGCAGGGAGATGACATTTACATAAATGATAATGTTTAAATGAAAATGCAATACAATACTAGAAATATTTTACAATACCATTGATAATGAAATACTAAGAAAATGAATAACAAAATGTTTTTTGGTTAGTCATGAAAGTAATAGTTCGACACTTTGTGTAATACACTTATTTATTGCAGTATCAATCTCCTCATCTAACTAGTGTATTTCCCAAAATCTTGAACTATTCCTTTTTTTTTTTTAAAGGAGGGTTGGGGTTGCACTGGGAGACTTTGGACTCATTCCCTCAACATTTCTAAAATCCTGGGTTCCACCAGGTTAAGCTGTGAGTGTTAGCAGACACTACAGCAGGAAAACAGTCTACATCTGAAATATGGAAACAATAACAGAAAAGGACAGGCCGTGCCTCACCTAGAATCAACACGATAAAACATTTTAGGAGAAGGATTATATTTTGATGGTGGTCTGTTTTTACTGCCATCTTCCCTCTTTCCTCTACTTCATCATTTAATCTCATTTGTTCTCTAACCCTGTATCGCTCTATCCATCTCACATTTTTGTCCACTTTTTCAGTGTCAGCCAGACACACACAACTATGTTTATTTTTTTATTGTTCCATCCTTGCCCTTTTGTCTCACTACCTCTGGAGAATCTCTCATCACATCTCCTGTTTCCTTCTCTCCACCTATCTTCCCTGTCTCTTCGTCCCTCTATGCCTCTCTGCTTCAGCATCAATAGAGGGCCCATCTGTTCCCATACATCACGCACTTCATTTCAGTTTATTAGCTGGGATAAATCATAAATATTTCATTATAGATCACGGGCGGCTGTCGCCTGCACACCGACAATTTATCACTGCTGCCCTCTCTGCCGGCTTGCCACGGCGGCTATAAGCTTTCCAGTCTATTAAACAAGATTGATACAGTGTGTAAATTTAGATATTGGGAATTTCTTCACAGACCACTGCTCCGCACTGATAGGCCAGGGTAACAGGGGAGGGGAGGGAGGATGGAGGGAGAGAGCAGAGGGAGGGAGTAGAGGAGCTTGGTTGGGTGTTAACACCACTAACAGGGTAGTTACAGTTTCCCGTATTCTCCTTATCTTTTGGATGAGGGGAAAAAAGAAAATAAAGTGTAGGAATAATTTGGTTACAGCTATGTAGCTCTCTCATCTTATGCAAATAGAAATGGGGAAAAGAGCAGTTTACATGTACATTGATAAGCTGTTGTCATGTGTGTGTGCTGAAACTAATAAAAATACCATCAAATTCGTCCATTTGGCTGCAAATGTTTAAGCGTGGAGGAAGAAAACAGCATTAATGAGGCAATGTTTAACAAAGGGGTTGAAAGGAAACACTCAACATACTTGAATTGAGTTTGAAGTATTTATACAGGACTCTTTGACCTTGTCTCTTTGAGGAGGAGGAAATAACAAGGGAAAGAACAGTATGTTTGGAGAGAGGCACAAGTGGGAATAGTGATTGGAGAACACAGACTGATAAAAGAGGAAAGAAGAGCGGGAGAGAGATTGTAGGGAACTGTGTTACTAGAACGTTCACTTACACACAAGCTTGTACACATATACGCACTGTATGCACACAAATACACACACACACACACACACACACACACACACACACACACACACACACACACACACACACACATCATGCATCAGAGACTCTCTGCCATTATGTGTTATGGCGTCGGAGGCAGATATGGCCGAATGGCTTTCTTAATTAAAACGATAAGAAGCCTAATTGCACTGGGCTTTCATCTCATTCTGAGGCATTAAAGAAAGTGAAGGCAGACAGTGTGAAAAAAAGAAACAGAAACAGATCAAGACTTTAACTGGAGGATGGAGGGCAGAGAAAACTTCCATCATGTTTTTTAGAAAACAAGAAATTGACATGGCTCGGCAGAAAACTTCATTCCGTTACAGAGTAATTTAAATTTCTTAACATTAAATTATTTTTAGGCTATTAATTGTGCAGAGAAGTGTGTTATCAACAGTTTTTTTTCCAGCTACAGCAATCTTTCAGAGTAACATAAAATTGCCTTAAAAGGAATTTCTGCTGCAGTGTGACCATTTAACATTTTAGCAGAACTCTGGTAATTGACCTTCATGCCTGCTGACATCTTTTCGGTTACTCAAAGAAGTCGACATTGGTGTCATTCTTGACATTGATAATGGTAAACCAAGCATATTACATTAACAAACAAACTAGAGGAAAAAAGGAGGAGAATGGTCTGCACTGAGAGGGGACCAGTCACGGTTTAAAGATTTCAAAAGGAGGACCCAAAAGCAGGAGGCCAGTCAGGCCGGTTGGCAGAACAAAAAGTGAGCTTTAATAAACATAAGGCTAAATCCAAAAAAACAAGAACACTAGAAACACTAGAAGATACACTGAGAGCCAGGAACAAACACAGACAATCAGACAGTAGTCATGTTTCAATTGTCAAGCGAATTTAAAGCGAACTTTTAAAATGTCGCAAAAAAAAAGAAAAGAAAATGCGAATTAGAAGCTTTCCATCAACTGCTTTAGAGCGAATAAACTAGACTACACAGCTCATACCTTAGGAATGGTATGACAGAAAATGTTAGTGGTTTTGAAACCTTGACTTTTTCAAACCGCGGTATACCTTGAAACCAGTAACCGGCCCATGCCTAGTGCAGGGCAATACGATTCAAGCTGTTGAAACAATTCGTCAATTTACCCGACATGGCTGAGTCACAGGCTATAGCGCATCGCAACTCCACTACGCACCTTGTGCCACAAGTGTACGGCGCACTGGATGGGACCCATATCCCGATCCTTCCCCCATCCGATGGATACCGGGACTATAGTCATGTGACATGTTCGCTACGTCACAACTTATTCAGCAAAGCTGTTTCCATCTCCTAGCCTAGAAATCTAGACGCACCCTAGCGGCAGCAAATGTAATTTGCAGCCAGGGTCAGTCTAGCAACTTTCCGTTGGCTTGCGAGCTGGAAAAACCAAACTCTAGTCAGGCCAATCACACCGTGTATAGAGTCGGTGGGCGGGCTTAACACGACGGCAGAGTTGCGACGGTTACGTGTGAATTCCCTGCTACTTGAAAACAAAGACGATGGCTGCTGCTGGCGAACAGCGGTCTTTTGAATCGGCTTTGGCCGCGACTCTGGAAGACTTGTAGTTAAGCTTTTCTTTGAGAAAAGAACAAAGAACGGCACTGAAGTCATTCTTAAAAAAGGAAGATGTGTTCGGAGTTTTGCCGACCGGATACGGCAAAAGTTTAATCTATCAACTAGCGTTGCTCTGGTTGGTTGTAGCGCTATCCTATTGCGTACAGAGGGAATTTGAAAGACATCCGTTTATCCCGCCCCTCGGATTGAGCCCTGCCAATGGTGAGTTCCCAGACCCAATATCTTGATGTGGGTCTGGCTTGTCAGGCTAACTCTTTTTCAAAAAAGGCAAAAACCACCTCAAGCGAGCGTAAAAACTTTTTTTGCGAATTTGAGGACGTTTGCAATACGTTTGCGATACTTCAGATTGCGCATAAAAATACGTTGATGGAAACATGACTAGTGAAACAATAGAACACTAATATACTCAAGAAAAGGAGAGTGGCAACGAGGGACAGGTGACATGAGGGCTGAAGAGGAACAGGTGGAACACATCAGGGCGGGGCAGATAATCACAAAGGCGGGAAACATACAAGGCAGGAAGTTAAACAAGACATGACATTAAACAAAACCCAGGATCATGACAGAAAAGGTAACGTGGAAAATGTAAAGGCAAGATGAATTATAAAACATGTTGCCTCTATACTGCATAAAACAGCCGTATAATCTTTTACTATAACGAAAAAGTTATATATAACCACATTTCTAAACACAAAAAAAACAACAATGCCAATATATTAAATACAATTTTCACCGTGTAAAGTCTATTTGATATTTTGTTACATTACATGTGATGCAGGTAAGATCCCTATGGCTGCACCAGGCTGTTGGCCTACCTCTCTCCCTGAGTACCCACTCATCAAACCCTCAGAGCAGGCAGGGAAGCAGCATGGAGGCTCCACAGTGATGGTAACATTTCAGTTGTGAAAATGTGAAATATGATTTGACAAGATTCAAAAGTATCTGTGGTATATTTTCAACGCTTTCCCCAAATCATTCATCGTTGTCACTGATTTATTTATGATTGGGTGCATACATGTGCCTTGGCAAAAAATCAATTGTCGAGGCCTTGGTCCACACAACTATTCCAAACTACACAGGCACAGACACACACTTCACACAGATCTGTTTTTTTTTTTTTGTTTGGCTGTTGACATTATTTGTTGTTGACTACCAGTGTGAACTGGTCACGCTCCTGAACTGACCCATATGCGCAAAAGAACAATAAAATAGACGTCACAACCAGCATGTTGTCGTACAGAAGTAAATATGGAGACCACTGATGCCAGCGTTTATGGTTTCATTTATAAGTTGATGTGCAGTGGAAGCCAGCTAATTTGTGAGCAGATGATAATGAGGACGAGGAGAAAGCTACTTCTGTATGGAGGTGTGTGTGGATGTGGAGTCGGAGCCAGGAATGGTGACGTGAGGGACCCTCGCCAGCACAGAACTATGACAAATGTCGATCCGGAGTGACGTAAAAGTCACATGAATTCTGATATGACTGTTCAGATAGAGGTCGCACTGCAAAAAATCTGACATGTATCAGATTTAAGACCACATATGAAACTGGCCCAAATCAGAATTGAAAAGATCAGATCCATGTTATTTGTGCTTTTCACACTGCTATGAAAAAAACTGATCTGAGTCACATATGACACACATGCCACCTTTGCCTGCAGTCTGAACATAGCCATAGTCTGGACATGTTGCTATGCTTAGACAAAAAGCGTGTGAAAGAAAAGGGCAGAGTGTGACATATGACAAAGGCCAACATCACAAAAACACTCCAGCCTGTCTGCCACTAGCGTCGCTGGAAGTAGAGAGAATCAACTAAAAATGCACAAATATAGTATAGTAGAAATGTAGCGGAGACAGTCCCATAACAGATTTCTGCTGCTAATGAAATAGATAGAAAAAACTGTTATACGAGTGTTTGTAATTGAATGTGATTTGAGTCCGACCTTGATGAAAGTACTGTGTACTTGTATTTTGTGTGCACACCCCCCTCAATCTTTGAGATGTGGCTGGCATGTAGCCTCCTGTAAAGTCCACACTTTGAGTGATAAAATGAAAACATGTCCACATTCACATTATCACCTCATTCTGGCTTTGACTTACTGCACATTTAAACTAAGACTGCAACAGCTTGAAAAAAGGAGGACACAATTATCCATGGGTAGGGTGTGGCTCAGAAATCCAATTCCAGGCACTCAAGTGGGTGGTTAAAAAATTAACAGTATACAGGCTACAAGACTAGAAAAACAAACTGGCACACTTGCTAACTGTTCAGTCATAAATTACACAACATTTTAAATTTAACCAATTTGAATCTCTTCATAACTAAACAAAGCAGATGTGTCCTTTCCTAATACTGAGCATCTTCACAAATTTTCTTTTTGGGATGAATTAAGCTCTAACTTACATTACATGATTACATGTCATTTAGCTGACGCTTTTATCCAAAGCGACTTACAATTGCTACATACGTCAGAGGCAACTATAGGTTAAGTGTCTTGCTCAGGGACACATTGGTTGATGGGAATTGAACCCAGATCTCCCACACCAAAGGCACGTGTCATATCCACTGCACCATCAACACCCACTTGCTACTGTTGTCATGTGAAATCCTAATTAACTCCAGTTTTCCTTTCACAGCATTTGATGGATTACAACATTCTTTGACTGAAAAGCATATTTGTTTAAGCCTGAAGTACACTTCTGTGTTAAGGTGTTGCCATAGCTACAGTAGACACTGTAGAGGTCAAGTTGAGATTTGTTCCATAATGTAATATCACATCCAACATTTTAAGGGTTTTACAGGCCCAAGTTAACAACAATTCCAAACCCAGCCGAATCTCTAAAAACAAACACATCTGATTGAGAAATTAATATCAGCATAGTGAGTGATTTATACTTCTTTAGGCTCTGTCTATCAACTTGTTGTATAACTGCTGTAAAACCAGGTTCAACTGTAATGTTTAAGGTGATCCCAAACCATAAATTCAGAGTCCCCTGGCTGTCCTCATAGTGTGTAGTCAACATGTTGTACATCTTTAGCTAGCCTCTCTTTGATACGCTACTGTATAAACTGTCTTCTGTCACTATCAACAATCACTACTCAATCCAGAAAGGCAAAAAAGTGCTTCGAGCTGACCGGTTACAATCCTTGTGGATGTTGCATGAGCTGTGTAGGCGATAACTGTATTTTAATTGAGTTAATAGGTGCACTGAAGCTACAGTGTAGTCATCTGTATACCATCTCTGCAGACACCTAGGCCTGCGGATACAACCTTTTTAAAACCCATTAAATAGTTTCAAAAATGACCTATCATCTGCCAAAACTCAAAAGTGTTTTTCCTTTGTAGAGATATTTGACAGCCGTGTTGTGTTTATTCATGTCTCTGCACTAGCATCACTGAAGTGTTTAAAGATGATCAGGAGATGCTTCTCCTCTGCAAGAAGGAACAAGTGGAGTCACAGTCTTACACCATGTTCTGCTAAAGCTGAGTGTCCTCCATCACTGTGGAGAGGAGAGCCTTATCTGCACAAAGATGAAAGAGGTCTAGATGTGAGTCATGCCTCTTCTCAGAGTGACTGTAAACACTTAGCATATATGAATATTAATGTTCCACATTAAACCCCCGATGCCTAGATGGAAGAGTTAATGAGGATAAATAACAGACAGCCAAGCAGTGAAATCCCAGCTCTGACATTATTTATCATCCTTAACTTTTGTCACAGCTCTTTTTTTTTAGTAATTAATATCGTACAAGAAAGCACTTTGCACTTGGATGAGTGATCTAATTTGTTTAATATAATGCAATTAAAGGAGCTTGAATTGCTTTATATTCGTGCTGCTGATTATATTCTTTGCTGGGTTGCCTCTCCACCAACAGATAGCAAGCTGAACTTGAGGATTGATGTCTGTTTCAGATCTGCCATGTTCATCAAGCAAACTACTTAACTGCCGTTTACATGCTCCTTCTCTGCACTGAATCACACAAATCTGATAGTCTACCACGACACATCGACTCCAGAAAACAGCTGCCAATTCTAAAGCCTGAACAATGAGCAAACCAGATTCCTAAACTGACATTAGTTTTGCTTTTGAAAGGCTAAATATGTTTTCCCCCCACAAAATTGTCTTTTTTAATGTTTTCTGGAGGAAAATATACAGGAAACAAAGTGGCAGCTGCCTCACCAGTTTGCCAACACTCCAGTGGGTTTAGTGGCTTACATGAAGCAGTGTTTAACTACATGTACCTGCAACTGGTGTTAATAAAACCCAGATCACCGTGTGTTGACACCTTGGCTGTAAATGTTCCTGGGCCGACTGGTTTGAACGAAGTACTTTGGAGCGTAGGGTGTCGGTGAATCCCACAGGGAGCTTTGACATTGGAGTTAGGAGGACATATAGTTACTTGGGGGTAAAATATGACATTGGGAACACAAGAGAGGGATAAAGGCAGGGAAGAGGAGAGCACAGCTGGGAGCAAAATAGCGATGCACAAATGACTAGTGATGGCTCTGCAGGATATGTTTTTTTCTGTCCGTTTGTGGAGAATTTACCCTGCAGACCTGAAGCTCACCTTTACAGCTGCGGTTACATCTCTCTCAGTCGCACACAAGCAGCCAAACAAACAAACAAACACACATGCTTTTACAAGAAGACGCACACACAAATTCTCAATCGAATGCCGTTAAACACTTGTGCTTTGTCTAATTAACCGTCTGTTTGAGACTGAAATCCAGCAACATACAGTATGTTCATAATATAAGCCTGGCAGGTGCATCCTAAAATACTTGTGGAAATGGTTTTAGTTGCAACAACTAAATCAACATGAAACCAAATAATATTTTGCCACTTGTATTGCTAGTTCTGGCTTTTCCAGGATTCAGTTGGTTCACACAAGTAGGGAATAAGCAATTAAGAGAGTGAAACTGAGGAAAAACGACCCCCTTGTTAACTTTGCTGCCTCTGAGCCCGAGTCTCTCTAGTTCATCAAATAAATAATTAAACATCAGATAAGGCAGGGTTAATAGTTAGCCCCCAAACACAGCATGTGCTAAATCACTAATGCCTAGCTTCCCTCTCTTCCCACAAGTCCTTATTAATTTATGTATTCATACATTTAGTTATGGTTTATTTCAGAACATCATAACTCATTCCGGGTGTCGTATCAGGCTCTCTTTGTTGGAAGGCACAGACTGAACCCAAATCTACTGCACTAATTTTAGTCTATCTCTTGCTCTCCTTTCACCTTTGTGGCCTCCGACTTGCTGTATTTACATGTGTACATCAAATCCAACAACAAAAGCTCTTGCAGCTCTTGCAGTGTAGCTCTGGACAGCAGGCACTATACTGTACAACAAGCACAAAAAGAGGGTTAAAAAAGGCGTGATGGGATCAATGTGGACCAAGATGTTTGCGAAGATGAGTGGAAGGAGAGGGCACTCGGGAGAAGGTGACAGCTTCCATATAGAGCTGCCAGTCATGCTACAAATCACCCGCTCGCACTAAAGAAGACACCTCTGGCCAGCTGAGAACCTATTGATCTAAAACTCTCATGCTCCTTCTCCACTTCTTACACTCCCCTTTCCTTCTCTCTCCCTTTGTCTCCTCTTCCTATTGGCCTGTCAGTCTCCCCACTAAGCTTTACTTTCTTCTCTTCATCTTCCACTCTGTCAGCCACACAGCACAAACAGAATGTGTTTTAAGACTGCAATGGATTTTAAACCTTTTTTTTTCAGTTCAATGCAGTTTTAGGTCATGAATTAAGTAGCCTGAATTGCTTGACTTAATCTATTTTTGGATAACAGGGAGGAACATGATTTTCTGCAAAAGTAAGTGCATTTCCATCAACCTGTTCAACACCAACACTGGAAAGATATTACAAAAAAAAAAACTTTGTATACTTGGCTGAAGTGGAAATGTTGATTGCATTTGATAAAAAGAAAATGTGACAAAGTACAAAAGGAAAACAGACTTAGGGAATAAATAAAGATGTACAAGCATGTGACTTACATTTATAATATAAATTACAGATGTAGCTCTTTTTAGGTCCAAACTCAAAACATATCTGTTTAGTCTGGCTTTTAATACGTAGCAGTGGTGTGACCATTTCATTCTTCTGTTTCTTTGTAAGCTTTTCTGATTTTACTGTTTTCTATGTTCATTCTTTCTATTGTATGATATGTGTTTTTACTCTTGGTTTCTGATGTTAAGCACTTTGGATACCTGCTGGTTCTGTAAAGTGCTATATAAATACATTTTGATTGATTGATTGATTGATTAAATGTCCACTAAAGCTTCAGTTCCACAGCGGAGATAGCAAAGCTGGCAGACCAAAACATCAGATCTGTGAGGAGCGATGAGGAGACTGTAACCTTCCGCAAAATGACCCTCCTCCCACTCATTTAATAACGGCATCTTGATATGCCTTCTTCTGTAATGGTTCAATGGTACCGACTGGAAAATTAGTACTACTAGCTCTTTACCTTGATGCGCCTAATTCCTAATATTCGTCAGTGATGGATCGAAACGTACATTCATTTGCATTTTTATGTTGTTGATTTCCCAGATATTTGGTTAAAATGTGCATTACATTTGAACAGAAACTTGACTATTATCTCATCAAAGATTAAAGATTCATTAAAGAAAATTGAAAATTGTATGTTGAAGCTCAATAAGAATATGCTGCAGAAAGCTGGGTTTTAAAAAGTGAAGTTATCAGTAAGGTTGTGACAAATAAATGATTAGAGTTCAAACGATTCTTCGAGTAGCTCAAGTAACTCGATTAGTAAAAATCATTGATGCACAATTGAGGGCAGGGATGTTAAAGGGACTTCCCTTAAACACTTCACTGTGATCAAGTTAGCGAATGCATGAGATGTTGTTTGTATCTTTCTGCATTATCATCTTATTAAATGAAACATTTGCAATTCACTGAAAAAGTTAACATTGATTTTGACAGCCTAAGTTTAAAGAAAGTGCGTCTCAGTCAGATGCCTGAAAAGCAGTCTAGTGCTGAACACCTTTCAATTTCCCTCAATGACCTGAAGGTCAAATCTGGAGGATGTAGAAAAAGTGAAATACAGAAAGCTCCGTGGGAAGTTGACACGAGATCAGCAAGAGTTAGCACGTCAGAGATGGAGTGTGATGATGAGACTGAGAGTAGAGAGAAAGGTGGAGTGTGATACATGGAGCAGGTGTGAGGGTAAAAAGGGTAAGGCTGTGAGAAGGAAGGTAGGAAGCTAGGGAGAGGTTTACGTGCAAGGAGTTTCTATCACCCCCCCCCCCCACCACCTACAACAAAGAAACACAGGGACATTCAACAGTGCTAATAGGTTTACATTATGGTCATCCTCCCCAGTCAGTCTAAATTGTCAGTTTACATTATAACAACTTTATTTCTGAGAAATTATGCTTTTGGTATACGTCTATATATGTCACTTTGGTATAATAGACTGCTCTTAATACTACAAACTCCAATTCCAATGAAGTTGGGACATTGTGTAAAACGTAAATAAAAACAGAATACAATGATTTGCAAATCCTTTTCAACCTATATTCAATTGAATACACGACAAAGACAAGACATCTAATGCTCAAACTGATAAACTTTATTGATTTTTGCAAATATTCACTCATTTTGAATTGGATGCCTGCAACACGATACAAACAAAGCAGGGACAGCGGCAACAAAAGACTGGGAAAGTTGAGGAATGCTCAAAAAACACCTGTTTGTAACATACCACAGGTGAACAGGTTAATTGGAAACCGGTGAGTATCATGATTGGGTATAAAAGGAGCATCCCCAAAAGGCTCAGTAGATCACAAGCAAGGATGGGGCGAGTTTCACCACTTTGTGAACAACTGTGTGAGCAAACAGTTTAAGAACGTTTCTCAACGTACAATTGAAAGGAATTTAGGGATTTCATCATCTACAGTCCATAATATAATCAAAAGATCCAGAGAATCTGGAGAAATCTCTGCACGTAAAGGCCGAAAACCAACATTGAATGCCCGTGACCTTCGATCTCTCAGGCGGCACTGGATTAAAAACTGACATCATTATGTAAAGGATATTAACATGTGAGCTCAGGAACACTTCGGAAAACCATAGTCAGTTAACACAGTTTGTCGCTACATCTACAAGTGCAAGTTAAAACTCTACCATGCAAAGCGAAAGCCATATATCAACAACATCCAGAAACGAACAACACACAGAAACGCTGCCGGCTTCTCTGGGCCCGAGCTCATCTGAGATGATGCAAAGTGGAAAAGTGTGCTGACAAGTCCACATTTCAAATTGTTTTTGGAAATCATGGACGTCAAGTCCTCCGGGCCAAAGAGAAAAAGGAGCATCCAGATTGTTATCAGCGCGAATGTCAAAAGCCAGCTTCTGTGATGGTATGGGGGTATGTTAGTGTGTAACTTGCACATGTGTGAAGGCACCATTAATGCTGAAAGGTACATACAGGTTTTGGAGCAACATATGCTGCCATCCAGGTTTTGGAGCAACATATGCTGCCATCCAGGTTTTGGAGCAACATATGCTGCCATCCAAGCAACGTCATTTTCAGGGACGTCCCTGCTTATTTCAGCAAGACAATGCCAAGCCACATTCTGCACGTGTTACAACAGCGTGGCATCGTAGTAAAAGGTGCAGGTACTAGACTGGCCTGCCTGTAGACCAGACCTGTCTCCCATTGAAAATGTGTGGGCAGTATGAAGCGCTTAATACAACAACAGAGACTGTTGAGCAACTGAAGTCGTACATCAAGCAAGAATGGGAAAGAATTCCACCTACAAAAGCTTCAACAATTAGTGTCCTCAGTGTTGTTAAAAGAAAAGGTGATGTAACACAGTGGTAAACATGCCCCTGTCGCAGCTTTTTTGGAACGTGTTGCAGGCATTAAATTCAAAATGAGTGAATAATTGCAAAAAACTATTTATCAGTTTAAACATTAAATATCTTATCTTTATAGTGTATTCAATTGAATATATGTTGAAAAGAATTTGCAAATCATTGTATTCTGTTTTTATTTACGTTTTACACAACGTCCCAACTTCATTGGAATTAGGGTTTGTACAATACCCATAAGCCTTGGCTCAAGTGCTTTAACTGCCACCTAACACAAGCAAAAATAATCTAAACTTTCACTCCTAGTACCCTGGATGCCCAAAAAAACTCTTCTCACTTCACACCTTTATATACATGTATATATATATATATATATATATATATATATATATATGTGTGTGTGTGTGTGTGTGTGTGTGTGTGTGTGTGTGTGTGTGTTTAAGTTTGCATCAGGGAACACAGTCAGGTGGGTGGGCAAGGAATGTGTGATAGCTTCGTATTGAGTAGTCCATGGTGTGTGTGTGTTTGTGTGTGTGTGTGTGTGTGTGTGTGTGTGTGTGTGTGTGTGTGTGTGTGTGTGTGTGTGTGTGTGTGTGCGTGCCTGCCTGCGTGCATGCGTGCTTGAGGCACTGGTCTGTGGGGAGCTGATTGCGCAGGCTCTCATTATGTGGCCAGTGGCTGTAATGGAGTGTGACAGCAGCGTGCTGTGCTCTGGATCTCTGTCCTTCCAGCCTGCAAAGCCAATTAAACACACTCTGCCCTGCTCTCCCACTGCCTCGCCAGCATCGCTCTCCATCACTCGCTTCGTTCTTGCTTTTTTTTTTTACCCCCCGACCCCTCCTCCACCACCACCACCAGCTCTCCATCCCCACCTTATCCGTCCCCACTCTCTGGGGGCATCCTTTGTAGCAGACTCTCTCTAACCCTACCAACACCACATACTTCTAGCTCTTTCCTTACTCTTTTGCTTCTGGCTCTTATTTCCTGTTGTCTACATAACAATCAAAAGTGCCAATTGCTTCTGCCGTCCCTCCTGCATCCCCCAGCTTCGCCTCTCCTCACTGCCCCCAAGCCAACCTAACGCCTGTCTCCTGGTGGCTTTGCAGTAAAGCAGAGCTCCTTTGGGGGTGCAGCAAAATAATTTCTGGGCCGCAAGGAGAGAGAGCCTCTGATGACAGCTTCCCTGTCTGCTGCCACACACACACTGAAGAGGGAGAGAGAGGGAGAGAGGGATAGAGAGAGCAATACTTGGTTTCTCAAGACCCAGAGCAGTCACAACCACTTAGGAGGAAAAATGCCCTGCAGCACCAAAAACACACATAGTCCATTTATCACTCCCTCATAGTCCCCCAAAATGTGCACACGCACACGCACACGCACACACGCACACACGCGCACACACGCACACACGCACACACGCACACACACACACACACACACACACACACACACACACACACACACACACACACACAGTGTGTGAACACCTGGACTGGGCTCCTGGTTTTTTAAGTGTTTAAAATCGAGCCCTGAAAGTGCAGTCTGCGGCAGAGACGAAAAAATCTTTTGACATCCTCCTCGATTGAATGCCTCTAACAGTACAACTCATGTAGAGGCAATTAGTGGCAGACTTCAGTCGCTCCAAGGGAATGTGAGTGTGTGTGCTGAAGTGTGAGTTAAGAGAACAGGGGAAAGGACAGGATGGTTTGGTACCTGTTTTGAACCAGCCGTCATCAGAGAAAGACTCTCTGGTCTCTTGAGGTTTGTTCCAGTACTCCTGAAAGACGGACGGACCTCGAACCAGGAGCTCCCCTTCTTTCCCCTCCAGACCTTGACGTACCTGCGATACATTTACAGAGAGAAAGGAAGAGACCAAGATAGATAAAATAGACCGTTTAAAAGAGTTTAATGCACTATCCACTTGATGCTGAGTGATATACAAGCCAACAACAGCAAAACAACACATGCTAAACTGAATCTAACCTGCATTCAGAGTTATGAAGGCAAAATACTGTATTTCCATTGGTAATAAATACAGAAAAAAATAGAATAGCCCACATGTTATATTTATTTCTAGAACATATGAAGTTACTATCTGTATCCTGGCTTGTACAGTAGAGTTTAGGGTTTGAAACTCAAAATCAATTACACTACTTTATGACATACTTTTCTTTTTCTGTAGATAGGTAGATAAATCGGCCTCATAACTTGTTCATTCATTGATTACCTGAGTTTCGCGGTGATTGCCCTCCACAATAGTGGTGTTGGTTGTGTTACTCATGACAATCTGGACTTCGACACCGGGAAGAGGCAACCCTACAGCCCCTGTCAACAAATTAAGCAGAAACACACACAAAAAACGCATGAGTACAAAGGGAAGGTAGACTATTAAAAGCAAGATGGGATGATTTGTGTCCTTTTTACAGGAGTTGAACAATAACCAGTGGAGTGATCGTCATCAACCTTCAGTGCAGGATTTCTACCACAGTGGGAAGGCTCTCTTCCAATACGGCATTAACCTCGATGACAGCAGGGCATAACTGGTCACTAAATGGTTTGCTGAGCTTGTAAAACATTAAACTGAAAGCCATTCGTCTCAGTCACCACAAGTCAGCTTACTTGGACAGTAATGGGGATTTCTGTGGCAATGGCTGATGCAGCTGTTTTTTCCAACATTAAGTAAACTCAAAAATAAACTCCTTAAAGAACTCCTAAAATGAGATACCAGGCACAGAATATACTCCAGGACATTGCGATCTATCAAAAGTATTGGCAGTCTTTTTTAAATGACAGCAGCATCCTTGGCATTGGCAAGTCAACCCAAAATTTACAATATCAGTCTCCTCTGACACACACAATGTCAATAATACTCCATACACCTCTATAATCCGCAGTCTCTACTATTTAGTTTTACGGTGTTGCTGACTCAACAGTGGAAGTCAGCCCTTCAGTCCAGACTACTGCTGAGTGAATAAGAAAGGGGGTGGAGTCGCCAGTTTGTTTAATGACTCATAACAATGTACGCAAATATCTTATGGAAATTTAGCTTCTTTTGAATATGTGGCTCTTCAGCTGAGGTTCTCCCCTCGAGCTATATTTCTAAATATCTACAAGCCACCTAAATACTGTGCAACCTTCTTCGATGACTTTACTGAACTGCTGTCAATAATCTGTATTAACTTTGACTGTGGAATCATTGCTGCTATTGTGATTTTAACATGCATGTTGACAACCCCTAAGACAGAGGGACCAAAGAACTGTGTTGTGTTTTTGATAACCATGGACTGAGTCAGCATGTGACGGAGCCTACGCACAATAAGGGGCACACTCTGGACTTGTTCATCTCCAAGGGTCTGAACATTTCCAAGGTTATGGTGACTGATGTTGCTCTCTCTGATCATTCCTGTGTTTACTTTAACGGCACTATCTCTGTGCACACAAGTGTTCGAACAGAGGTAATAATAAAACGGTTTATCACTGGAAAGACCAGTGAAACATTCATTCAGCTTTTCTCCTCCTGGGTCTCAGTCAATGAGCTTGTAGGTAATTTCAATTGTAAAATTACAAATGTTATTGATGTCGTTGCTCCCACTAAGGTCAAAGCTGTCTCTGTTAAGAAAAGATCTCCATGGAGAAATGCCACACTGGTAAGAACAGAAAAAAGAGTGTCGAAAAGCTGAACGCAGGTGGTGAAAAACAAATCTCCAGGTCCATTATGACACCTATAAAGAGAGACTTCGCATTTATAATTTGGAACTGAGGAATGCAATGTGGCCCTTCTCTGACATTATCGCCAGAAACAATAATAATTCACGTGCTTTGTTTGCTATTGTCGATAGGTTAACAAACCCTTCAGTACCAGTAGCATTGGCACTTTTATCCACCAAGGCCTGCAATGAATTTGCCTCCTTCTTCAGTGACAAAATTCTGAAAAATAGTCAAGCAGTCAGTGCCTCCATATCAAGTACATGATATGTGCTGTCACAGTATCCAGGAAAAAGACAATTCAAATATGACGCAATTTTATATGATCAACCACAAAGACCTGGAGGACATTATACAACATCTGAAAACCTCCTACTGTTGCCTTGATATTGCCAAGGGGCTTTTTCAAAAATGTTTCAAATTCTTTGGTTTCAGATCTTCTATAGATTGTAAACATGTCTCTTCTTTCAGGCATTTTCCCACAGGCCCTGAAAACTGCAGTCATCAAGCCACTCTTAAAAAAGAACAATCTAGACACGTCACTAATGAGCAATTATAGGTCGATATCAAACCTTCCATTTTTAAGTAAAATCACTGAAAAAGCGTTTTTTCAACAACTCAATCTTTTCTTGTCACTAAACAACAGTTTTGATGCCTTCCAGTCTGGTTTTCGACCACACCACAGCACTGAGACGGCTAAAGTGAGTGTTCAGCTTCAAATCGACAATGTTAAAAACAATGGACAAAGCCAGAAATCTTAGTGTGGTCATGGACTCAGACCTGAATTTCAGGGTCCCAAAATGTTAACCGAAGCATTGAGAACTTTGTAAGTGTACAGACAGTTTATTGAACGAAGAGCTGCGGGAGCTCCGTGAAAGGGCTACGAGAGAGAGAGAGCTACCGGTAGTCAATGCCGCAACACAGCCTCGTACTTCGGGAAACTGGTGGTGTACCTGCGGACATTGTGAAGCTATGGCCACCGAACAGGAGTGTCTGTGTTGCAAGGAGTGGGACCTGTTGCGTCGCGATGCCCAAGAGACGCAGTGTTTTGTACAGTCTGAAGATTTCCCCTTTCTGATAAACAGGGCTGTACTTGAAACTTTTTCGGCGACCCAGACCGGAGGGACCAGATGGACAGTTATCCACTGAGTAAGTACACTAGACAAATTATGCAGAGTGCGATATTTCAGATATATTGAGCAAATTGCTTTTGATTTTAGTTAGCATCGCCAGCTGTAAGTCATGACTGGTTTCCAAGACGGCGGCGGCATGTAAACATGAACGCAAGTGTCTTTATAATCTATCTTTTCAATAAACTCTCTGTACACTTACAAAGTTCTCAGTGCTTCGGTTAACATTTAGGGACCCTCATTATGCTACCGTTGAAGTTTGGTGATATTTTGAGCCTTTTTAGTGGTATAAATAGCGATTTGTTTTTACGTTCCCTGTGCCCCGAATACTAGCGTTGTAAGCTAATCAGCGGTCCGCGCTAGCATCTTTCAAGCTCCAAACTCATTCGATTAGCATGAAAACATGTCCCAGAGAGCGACAGAGTGGGTACACATCTGTTAATAACCCCTAGGTTCGTTTTGCGCCGGAATTGTCCTTTAAATAATTGTTCATTTCTTATACTGCACTGTAACTTTTATTCTCATATTTTTTATCTGTTTTTATATTTTTAATTGTTTTTAACTGCTCTTAATTGTTTTATGTAAAGCACTTTGAATTGCCCTGTTGCTGAAATGTGCTATACAAATAAAGCTGCCTTGCCTTGAGTGCTTGACAAGGCTTTTTATTGCAGCACAGTTGCATAAGATATAAGTGAGCTGACAAATTATGAAATAACTCAAAACTGTTCCTAACTGTGAGCTGCAGTAATGTTTAAGTGAAACTATTAATAAGAAATGTGAGAAAAAAAAAGTGTTACAAATTGAAAATACACACACATGTATGTACTGACGTCACCTGCAGCCTCCATCTTTGTGTGTGTGCAAGTGTGACCTCCTGAGTTAAGTAATTATAGCAAAGAGTGCACAGGGGATACAGGGAAGGTCTCAGTGGTCTTATCTATGTGTGTGTGTGTGTGTGTGTGTGTGTGTGTGTGTGTGTGTGGGGGCTATTATGCCATTTCACAGACCATTGCTCTCCCAATAAAAAGCAGGTCAGATCCTGATTCAAGAGTGATTCCCTCACTTCATATTGATCTGATCCACTCCAGTCCTCAATGGCAATGTCTATCACACACCATCACTTGCACTCAGTCCAGCAGGCTATCAGCTGACCGCAGAACCAACTGACCGCAGAACTGTTTCTCAGCGGAGAAGCAGGATAACGAACAAGCTTGATGCAGAAGGTTAGACAAGCTGAATCTAGCTAATTTATAATGATAAGTGCATCCTGAACTGCTGTGGACAGTGCGAACAAGGTTAATTTAGATCTAAAGCACACAGTGGCTCTGGTATCTTATTTTCATTAGACTGACAGTATGGAGGATAGAATGGATCAGGATCAGCTACAGCTGGAGGACATTCATTGCTTTGCTCAGACATTTGAGCAGGGTGAAGCTGCCAGTGGTCTTAATCAGAACCTGCTTGTCGGGCAGTCGTATGCCTTTGGAAACCTCCCCCCACCTTTTCGACTGGGATTGGTGGGCTGTGTGACAATCCAACATTCACACCCACTTAACCCTGTGATCGCCCAGCTGTGCAGAAGTGAGAAAGAAAGGCAGGGTTTGAACTATTCTCTCTCTTTTTTCATTCGTTACACAACTATTTTTGTCACTTTTCAACAGCTGAGTGCAACACAACAAATGTCTTCCAGGAGAGATTGTCTAAAAAATGTGCACTGTTTGTTCTAATTTAAACCATATTGTGTCTCCCCTCTCTATGATCGCCGGCTTTTCACTTCAAGTGTGGCTGTTTAGAACAACTATAAACATAATGTGATTTGATTTCCGACGTGGTGGAGCAAGGCGTCGTACAAACTAGCTCTTTTTTTTCCCCCCTCCGCCACGAGCCTTATCAACAAGGCCCGGAAACCACCCTGACTCTCTCCACACTACACCTCTGGCTCTACATTCCACTGTTACTCTGCTGTAGCGTTCCTTTTTACTTTTTACTACTGTTTAACTTATTTTATTATTTACTTTATTAATAGATACTGTGTGTATATGTTTATGCTTATACTGTTTATATTCTTTTTATCCTTCTTATATTTAGAGAATGTGTGACATGCACCAACTACACCATGACAAATTCCTTGTATGTGTAAAAAACGTGCTTGGCAATAAAGCCTTCTGATTCTGATTCTGATTTTCTAGCATAAACCAACCATCAATGCCTCCAATTATGGGCCCACCCCCTTTATATCAAGGCTATCAGGGTCATTCTAATTAATGTGAACGATTAGTAAAGGTGTACGTTACTTAAAAGGTATATTTATTTATTGGATAATGCTGGTTTAACTTGTGTCTTATTTTTTTGTTATTACTCATCAGATGATTGATCTGGGAATGTGGTTATATTGCAACATCCGATGGAGAATGAAACGATCACGCAGGTTGTTTGCAACAGTTTTGCCAGATTATCTAAACCACTCTTTTGGGAGGTAGAACTGAAACACATGAAATAAACAGCAGGTTTGGGAAATAATTCTATCGTTCGCCTTTGTTTTCAATCCAAATAAGTTTGGATGATGTGTTTTGTTTCAAATCCAGTCTCTTCATCGGACAGCTTGTGTTTCTGCACCCTCAGACTTCTCAGTGATTAGCGATGTTAATGTTATTAGCGATCGGAATGATGGGCGAAACTATGAAAAAAATACTGAAAGTCTAAAAGAACTGAATTATCCTTTGAAACAAACTTGGTACAAAAGAGATTACAAAACCCAAACAAAAAAGGTCATTTTCTCAGCCACTCGTCCTCTATTCCTCTGATCGGGGTGATGAGGTGTAGACCGAGTATTCTTTCTTGAGTTTTTGCCATCTATAAAATGACAAAAACAGACTTGTCTCGCTCAATGACAACGTCTTCAAAATCCATTTACGCCTCAACTCAGGGAATCTCTCTCCCCGTCTACGCCCTCCTCTATCATCATTTTTTTTCCCACGTCAGGAGCTGCAGAAATCTTGGAGACTTGTAGCATTCCGGTCTCTATGATTCAACAAGATTGAGTGCCAATTTGAAGAGTACAGGCAAGTTATAAATGCTACATACTGGGTGGGAAAAGGTCTGTGTGGAGTGGAAAATAAATTACAAAGCTCCAGATAGCATTGTTCTACAGTTATTCTTCCAAGACATTAATGAAAGACATAGTGCTTTGGCTGGATGACATCAGGAGGAAGGCAAGACTCAAGGCTCTCTATGTCAGTAAAAAGACAAAAAAGGCTGAAAAGTATCAAGACAAATAATCAATGATGAGATGGGGGAAAAAACTAGGATGAACTAATCTCAAATATTTACATCTCAACAAGGGCAATATGACCTAGAAAGCCACACTGTTGTTAATCTGGAATGCTCCAAAACTGTAAGCTACACAACAAAATCAGGCCAATTAGATGATTTAAATACAGTAGAAAATTATTTATACAATTGCGGTCAATAAGTGTATTAAGAGCTGAGTTGTCTGCTACTAAGTTGGCGGGGGGGCAGAAAAAAAGAAAGTGAGTGAGTGTGTGTGTGTGTGTGTGTGTGTGTGTGTGTGTGTGTGTGTGTGTGTGTAAGAGAGGGGGGAGAGGGTGACTCCACTCTACTACTCTTCTGAGAGTGTTTCCTGTGGTTGCTATTGATCCATTTTAACCTACTTAAAGACAAGAACACAGACTGACTCAAACAGGCTCACACACACACACACACACACACACACACACACACACACACACACACACACACACACACACACACACACCTTCCACTAAAGTCTATGTGCTGCAGTGGAAACATCAATAGAACCAAAGCCATTCGTAATAATCACCAGAGAGGAATCTAACACAGCCTGCTCAGTTTATGCCAAACATTACCTGACAAACAAACAAAACAATACCCCAACAAAACAGCAGAGAGAGGATTACCCAATCCACTTGCAAGCTAATTAGCTTTACCTGTAAGAGGAAGAGTTGGCTGGGGAACAGCAATGGAAAGAGAAGGTGGGGAGAGAGAGGAAGGGGGGACAGGAGAAGACGGGAGAAGAAAGCAACCACCTCGAGTCTGACCTCATTTCCAGACCTTGCCTTTGTTTCTGCATGTGTGAGGAGGTGTCGTTGGGATCATGGGGTTTTACCTGACATCACACCAGAGAAAACTGCCTACGATCAAAACACAACTCATGATACCGAAGTACTAAATCAAACTGGTGAGGGTGGGGAACAATATCAAGAGGAACGTTGCTAAGTGTGTGGTCACACCAACAGTTTGGTGTCTTTGGTCGAAAGTGCAGAATAATCCGGGAAAGGTGGCAGAATTAAACAAGGTGTCATTACTGCAGTGGCATCTCATTTGTAAACCCAGGCAATAATGCTGTAGTGTAAAAGATTGCACATTACTGTTTATGTAAAGAGAAATATGTCCATGGCATCTAAGAATCTGCTACATATTGAAATATATAAAACTTGGTTGAAATAATGATTATACCTAAGATCTAAATGTTTTAATAGACGCTCAGCAGATTTCACCAACAAATCAGCAAAATCACACTTCATGGGATCTACTATTATCAGTTACTCCACAATAACTTTCGACGTTGGGAGAAGAACGGAAGGCAGAACCCCCAATTCTCTGCTCTGTGAAGTCACTTTTGTTTTAAATAGTCTCCATGAAAGCCTCAAGCTCTGTCCAAAACCTTACTCACCGCCCATGTTTCCTGGACACAGATTTAAAAAAAGAAAATATGTTTAATGTGATTATAGTAGAAGAAATCACTAATTGCAAGTGTGTTGATTGATAATCATAAGCTCGTCAAATCTTAAAAGGTAATGCCAGCTACATTAGGACTTAATTACTACACAGCAATAACAGACAAAGGAGGTAAAGTTAATGTAGTTTATTTCACAAATAACAAATTTCAGACTAGCATTTTAAAAGTGAATAACATTTACAGTTGGTTTTGTACTGTAATTTACCTTCATTGGTGTTCATACCAGTTAAGAGCACATAAGGAAATGTTGCCCTTGGTTTGTTTTATCATAATAGGGTTTCTAAGCTGGAGTAACTGCTGATTATCAGATGTCAAACATGTCTTGTCTTGGCTTCACTTCCTGCCGTTGATCCAGCAGTTGGCTTGTAACCTCACCACAGTTTGCCTGGAAGAGGACCAAGACCTGCATCTTCAGCTGTCTTAGTGCTGTTAGTGTGTCGACACCAGCAGTGAAGGAGTTACAATAAACAACTCTGAAACATGTCTAGTTTAGTTTAGTTAAAGTTAGTTTACTTTTATCTTACTTTTTCTGGCTTCCCCCTATATGGGGTTTTACCATAATGAGTACAAGTATAAGTGTGTGTGTGTGTGTGTGTGTGTGTGTGTGTGTGTGTGTGTGTGTGTGGGTTATGTATAAGTGTATCCAGTCAGTCAAACTTGTGTACCTGGGATGCGTGGGCCCTTGAGAGGGTTGGACAGTGCCATGCCGATCTCTGTCATGCCGTAGCGTTCCAGCAGTGTGTGTCCTGTAATCTCCTCCCAGCGCTGCAGAGTGGGAAGAGGGAGAGCAGCCGAGCCTGAAACCATCAGCCTGGAGAGAGGAAGTGAGGGCCAGTCATGAGGGACACACAACATGCTTCTAATAACACATTCCTAGGTTAAGCTATGCTATACGAACGTTGTGAAACATGTCAATTTAAAGTCTATCAGGAATGAAAATTAACAGGGGAGCAGGTTAATAATGGCCTTGGAGGTTTATGAAATGCCTGTGAAATTTGAAAAAGGGGTAAAACATGTTTCAGATAATTAGAAAGACTATTTTTGTACATCCACGGTTCATATTATCTGCTGCGTTGTCAGACATTTGCATGTGATGTGAGTCAATGAGTAGAGGATTTTTTTCCACGGTGTTCGGGGGAGAACATTTTTGCATATTTTGATAAAAAAACATTAAGTTGTGGAAAGAAACATCGGCACAACACAGCCAACAAATTAAAAAAATGCGGACATCACAAATACCAGTGATGACACATAACATCTAACAATGTAAAAATGAGTAAAATATGCAATGTGTTATTACATTATTGCTGTGCATTATCAAAACATAGAGCTCTGCCTATATACACTTTGGACCAAAATCTCCTATAGGTGCTCAATTGTCATCAATAATTCATTAATTTATACGCAGAATTTTCATACTCGTGAAAACCATTCAATGACACTTTCGGCTGTGTAAGGAAGTAACTTGGTTATGTTTCCCCATGTATCTACATTATAAGGGCGTTTCCTTTCATTTGTCACCAGTCTGTATATACACACACATACATTTATCCACAAATACATCAACCCATGAGTAAACACCTGTCATTGATCCCACAGCCAGTACCTGATCCTCTCTTTGCAGACTGCTTTGACAAAGTCCTTGACGTGAGGCTGTGTGAAGTGCTGATCATAGTACTGGATCAGCTTGGAGTAGATAGTTGGCACGGCCATGAACACATTAACCAGGGGAGCCTTCGAGCTCAACAGCATCTCCCACACCTGGGACACAAAGAGAGAGAGAGAGAGACACACAGAGAGATAAGCACATTATATAACTGAACAGGGAGGAAGGAAGAGGAAGATAAGGAAAGGCGAAAAGGAAAGAAGTATATTTGATGGATGGGGCCATGCAAACTAAATTATTACATCCAAATTTATTCTGTGAAATTGCAATTTTTTTCTTTTATTTGATGTAATGCCCAGACAGTAGCCTCATACTAAACCTGTCAACACAACGGCAAAAAAGACAAGAAAAAAAGTCAAGATTTGTAAAGGTCAGAAGGAGGAAAACAGCAGACTGCTGTAGGGCAGACCTGGCATGTTGGGCAGTTAAAAGGCCTTCTGTACAGCTACTTTTGACAAATGTGCTTTTTGACTGTTACAGAAAGAGCTATATCGTCCACTGCATCAAGCATGCTGGTTTAAAGGCGTTGATATACATGAGCATACATTGTGAACTACATGCAAATATAAAAAATAGTGTTTAAATATCACATAAACTCACTTGTTCAAGGACAAAGCTATTTTACACAACCCACCCCACTCACTCCATCACATCACACATGCACGCACACACGCACACACACACAGTCTGGGAACAACGCAGTAGACGATGGGAGGATGGGAAGACAGCATGAATTAAGTCAAGGTGAACGACAGCTTCTCTAAGTCCCGTCTCCCCCCACGCCGGGAGACAAATGCTCCTCCCCAGCTGTCTTCCATTCCCCTCCCCTCTCAGTCTACTTATCCTCAAGTCTTCTTTCATTCTACCTCTGTTCCCCGAGTGCTTCTTTTTCATTCTCTACTTTCATCTCTGACCCCACATCTTCCCTTTATCTTTCTTTCTCCCTTCTCCCCTTCGCTCCCTATCTCACATTCACTTACCTTCTCTCTCCATTTCGTAATTTCCTGCTTCACTGCCTCTGCAGTCTCTCGCTCGCACGCACACGCACACGCACACGCACACGCACACGCACACAAGCCCTCTCATCTAAAGTAGCACCACATCCTTCTTAATGTGCCAGCAATTTCTAGACTCTTCCTTCCACTTCTCCTTTGAGTCATCTTGTCGAAGACTCACCTAATCTATTATCTATTTAACTTCTCTCACCTCCTCTGCCTCTGATAAACTAGCATTACTGAAATATAGACAAATAGAGCTGAGATGATCAAGGTTTGTCAACAGTCTAATCAGATCGGTATCCCATTTCTCACAATATCATTACAACTTGATCAAAACATTGTGGGGCATTCACAGTTCACCTGTACACATACAGAATAAAACTTTGTGCAGCGAGACGGATTATTAACTGAGTGTGTCCTGACAACTCTGGGAGGTGTCTATCAAGTGCAGTGGAGCGCTTCCATCAAGTCCAGTCTGGAGGGGAGAGGAAGGCAATTTATGTCCGTCAAAGAGCTGAACTCCACCTAGGGGACAGGATGTGATGAGAGCCGGGGGCCATGGCCTGCATCCTAAACAACTCTATGATCAGCTCAGGCCTCAACACTCAACTCAATTAGAGATGTTCCGATACCAGTATCGGTATCGGCTCCGATACTGCCTAAAACGCTGGTATCGGTATCGGGAAGTACTGAAGTTTATGCACCGATCCGATACCACGTAATAAAGCCCTAAAGAAAATCTACGTTAAAGTAGTTTATTTATGTTCTTTTTCCGTTATAACTGACTGTCAAACTGCAGAATAAAAGAAAGTTCTGTGGCATTCACTGTTCATGTTTCACAAAGAGTTTAACCTGAGCCAGACTGACAACAAAGATATAATATCACATCCATACAGGGATAGTAGTATACAGTTGTTAAAACATAATAAAATATATGACACACTGGTATCGGATCGGTACTCGGTATCAGCCGATACGCAAGTTCAGGTATCAGAATCGGTATCGGGAAGCAAAAAATGTTATCGGGCCATCTCTAAACTCAATACATTTGCTAATTCTTCCTGAGAAGGGCTGGATGTTGAATGTGAATGTGTCTGTAGCACTGAGTATCAAAAACTGTCAGGGTATCAAAAGTTAGCATTGCAATAAGAGTCTACAGCCATGCTAGTGGCTCTGTGAGGCTGTACTTTGACCCAGTGGTTGAACGCCACCATGCTAACAAGCTCACAATGACAACATGCTGATGTTTAGCAGGTATAATAGTTACATTGATCCCCATCTTAGTTAGCATACTAACATTTGGTAATAAGTGGCTAAATAAGGGTGTCACGATTTCGATTTTAATTCGAAATCGACCGAAATTAAGTCACAATCTCGAACTTCGAATTAAAAAATGGAATCGTCGATGCTGCCACGCCCCCATGTCACGTCCGGTCGGCTTGTCAAGCGGGAAAAAACACACACGTGTTGAAGTGCTGCGAGTCAAACTCCTCTAACAGCTACAGCCAGTCAAAAGATAGCATGGCAACTGCAGATGCAGGAGACCCATTGACAGAACTTGAACCCCCTCCTCTTTCACTGAAGTCGCCAGTGTGGAAGTATTTTGGATTTCAAGTGAGTGACAACGATAGCAGTGACAGCACCGTTTGGCTTAGTTATCAATGCCGTTAGCATCGTGGCTAACACTTTTGTTACTTTATTTTTTTACAAATCGTTTCGGCTCTGCTTTCTAACATGATGTCATTGTGCTAACCGAGCACCGTTAGCCTTTACAACAGAGCTGCTTCACTACACTTGTTAGATAATGTTTCATTACAGAGTTCTCTGTTGATTTGTGTCGCTGTGTGCTCGTGGTGGGAAATGAATGTAAACAGAGAGCGGCGTGTCGGAAATGCAATGCTCTGTGACGTAGGTCCCCTTCAAGGCCAAGCTAATGTTGGAAGTCCCTCTAGTGGACAGAATATGTAACAACAACCACATGCTTACATGTGTAGTGTAGTAGTGTAGTACATATCAATAACAGGCTGCATTTAAGAATTAAATCTTCAAACTGTGACCTTAGAATCGAAAATGTAATCAAATCGAGGATTTGGAGAATCGTGACACCCCTATGGCTAAATGAATGCTTAATGTGTTAATCAAAATATTAGTTGCTGTGATGAACAAAACAATCTGACCAGTGCTGTGAACCCCAGGCAGAGTATCGGCCCCTGTCAGTTTGCAGCAGCACTTGACTTTTGTGTGATTTACTGGATCACAATTGCACTGAAAATTTTTGTCACTATCTACAGGCAAAATCAGAATAAATCAATGCCGGCCTCTGCTGCCCAGGCTACCCTTCAGAGATCTTAGGAGATAGAAGAGACAGACTATCGATTACTTTATCATCAATGCACTGTTACTTCAGCAGGAGGAGAATAAAAGGCTTTTTTTCTGAGGTTGAGAAGAGGGGTTTTGCGGTTTGGTGCACAAGGTCAGGGATAACAGCTGAATACTGATATTACAGTGTAGCAATACCAATGTTGACAGATACATATGTCCTTTAAAGACCTTTCCTTTCCATCTACCTTCACTGCCATTAAGCTGTAGAGGTCCCGACATACAAAAACACACATATATTGGAAAACACACACACACACACACACACACACACACACACACACACACACACACACACACACACACACACACACACACACACACACACACACACACACACACACACACACACACACACACACACCTCCCTTCTAAGGGCCAAACAAGCACTATCATCCTTCAATGTCAGCTCATCGATTGATCCGCTGCTTAAGCCCCTGCCGTGAGTCGGCATTGGTCAGATACAAAGCCACACAAGGCAATTCATCACTGAGCCCCAAACACTTAGTTTGACAGTCAGAGAGGGAGGATGAGGAGAGACTGATAGAAGGAGAGAGGGAGCGGAGATGAAGCGAGGAGAAAGGAGGGAGAATAGAAGAAGGGGAAAGGGAAACCCTGATAAAGAAATAGGGATTGATGTAGAAAAAGCTGACAGTCTTTTTCAACCCAGCAGAACCTTATCCACACAATACCTCTGAAACTGAAATACTTCTTAGCCTTACTCTCAATGATAGCTTGGCTCTCATTGTCACCTCCCGAGCCTTACAGCCGTGCAACAGCCTCTTTTGTTCGGATGTTTTAATGAAAAGGTGTTCTGTACCAAGAGAAAGAGTTAGAACAAGAAAGACACAGAGTGCAGTCGAGACCTTCTGAGGCTGGAATTCAGGCAGCATGACGCAGGTGGCGCCCACCCAGAGTGGGCACAGCAGCTTGTTAACGATGCCATGCACGTGGTGGAGGGGCAAGGTGTGGAGGATGACGTCATCTCTGGACCACGCCCACTCTGAAACCAGACACTGGACCTGAGGGTGAGGGGGGAGACAGGGGAGGGAAGAGAGAAGGGGATCAGCAGCAACCTCAATCAGCTTCCACTGTTGCGTACATTTGTTCTGATAATTTGTGGAGTTGTGCTGCAAATTAGGCCTAGTTGTTTTACTTTTTGTACCTAATTCCCTCCTAAACTGCTGTATTCACACCTCAATTAGTAATTTCCAGCTGCTGCAAGAATGACTTCTGACAACCCTTGCGGACAATGAATTTAGTTGCAGTTGGAGAGCATAATAATAACAACTCAAGATTATTAGAATATAACTGCATTATGGTCTACTGAGACTCTGTTGGTGGAGAAAACTGTATCATTTCTTCAACAATTAATGTATCCCTGCATGATGTGCAAACTGTAAGTATAGAAAGAACACCAAAAATCTAGTGTTTATCATTTATGTTTTGAAATACCATCATTATAGCTGCTTTGAAATTAAATATCCCAGCATGATGTCATGTCATTGTAGTTTTTTGGCAGTTAGCAGGAATATAAGACAAATCACCAACAAAATAGCCTCAGTTCAGTAAAGCCAAATGTTTTGTTGAAGTGTTTAATTTATCACATTTAAGAAGCCAGTTGTTGTTATTACACAATACTACATTTTAAGTGTCATAAAAGGCTGGAATTGTAAATAGTGGATTGCTGGACTATTTCTCACAGAAATTACTTCAGGAATTAAGGATAAGAACATTGAAGTTCTTCTAGTAAAGTCAATTTTATTTATATAGCTAAAAAATCACAAATTTGTACAACCCCCTCTATCCTTAGATCCTTGATTCACATATGGAAAAACTCCACTTGCTCGCCATTAAGGTTCATTTAGTTGCCAAAATTAGATTTGATTATGGAGGGCACGGAGACTGATTGAACTTTATCCTTGTGCTCCTGAAACTACTGCCCGTGTATAATTGTGTCTGTAGAGTTTGTGACTGTGAATATCAAGTCATGGAGGAACATTTGAAATTAAATGTGTTACAATAGGCTTAATCTAAACACTACCTTTGCAAAACTTAATCTGTTCAAATTCTGTTGAGGCTGTGTGAGATTTAGTTCATGCAACTAAAATGGATTATTTGTACCTTAGAGATTGAATTGCATTATATTGCATTATATTGCATATGTGTTTGGTTATTGTGTCCTGTTCACTGTATGTTTGTGTAAGCAGATAATAACGTATCATGTTGCCTTGTTTATAAACAGTGAAACTTCCACCCCATGCTTCTGAATGTAAATGCAAAATAATTGATTTTTTATTTTGCCATTCACTGGGAGAAAGTTGCAGAATAGCTGTCTGTGTAGGCACTATCAGGCATTTCAATACCTAAAATGATGCAAAGAACATTTGGTGTAGGCCTATATATAAACATTGTCAAAGACATCAAAAATGGTGTAAGATTGGGATCAGATCTTACATTTGGAAGTTATATACAGTGGTGCTCATAAGTGTATGAACCCATGCTAAAGTTGACTAAAAAGAGGAATAAAAAAAATTATCTCTTGGAAATTGATCTTAATTCCCTAATTAAAAACGATAGGAAAAATCCAACCTTTAAGGACACCAATTTTCTAAGTGAATGAATAATGTATCGTAAATAAATAAATGTTCTTCCTTAAAATACAGGGGCATAAGTAAGTACACCCCTATGTTAAATTCCCATAGAGGCAGGCAGATTTTTATTTTTAAAGGCCAGTTATTTCATGGATCCAGGATACTATGCATCCTGATAAAGTTCCCTTGGCCTTTGGAATTAAAATAGCCCCACATCATCACATACCCTTCACCATACCTAGAGATTGGCATGGGGTACTTTCCATAAAATCATCTCTCAATGCAAATCAAACCAGCTATTAGTCTAACTGAAATAAAACCATGCCAATCTCTAGGTATGGTGAAGGGTATGTGATGATGTGGGGCAATTTTAATTCCAAAGGCCAAGGGAACTTTATCAGGATGCATAGTATCCTGGATCCATGAAATAACTGGCCTTTAAAAATAAAAATCTGCCTGCCTCTATGGGAATTTTAACGGATGTACTTACTTATGCCCCCTGTATTTTAAGGAAGAACATTTATTTATTCACGATACATTATTCATTCACAAAGAAAATTGGTGTTCTTAAAGGTTGGATTTTTCCTATTTTATTTTAATTAAGGCATTAAGATCAATTTCCAAAAGATAATTTTTGTATTCCCCTTTTTAGTCAACTTTAGCATGGGTTCATAAACTTATGAGCAACACTGTATATAATTTATTTTCCTTCCAAGTTTGCCTCAAGTCTTCATGCACATTAACCTGACAGAAGAGCTTTCCAGTGACTCTGACAACCTGATGTTGTTGCCTTCCAAGACAGACTCACTTAATCATTCACTCACTCACTCACTCACTCACTCACTTCCCGGGGCCAACCAGAGACAAATGAAGCTCTGCCTTCTTTAAGGAGGAATTTAATTTTCCACACTATTGGACATGTAGGTCAATTTCATTTAAAAATATACAGGAAAATCTTCAGGAGATCTCTAATGGCATAAATTAGTGATTATTCAGAAAGCTCGACTGAAACAAAAGAGGAATGATGCTAATCAGGGAGTCAAATGTGGGTGTAGGGATGTCGAAACACTTCTTGCACTCAAAAACATGCATACATTTAATGGGTCTCTATTTGTTGAAGCTCTGGATAGTCCCTTTATAATATCTGCCTGCATTGCATGACATATCAAATACCATGGTTTAAATAATGCAAATTTAGAAGACAAACATGGACAGCATGACAAAGAAAATGTAAATTTCTTGTGTCAGAAAAGTAGATTTCTGACTCTGAGTCACTAATTTCTGAGCTTCCTACAAGCGCCTCAACGCACCAACAACTACAGGTATAGTATGTTACCTAGTTACATAGTATATTTGTAATATTAAATCAGAAAAAAAGGTAAGTTTAATAAAGTCCCCTTGTATAAATTGAATATTAACTAACACAGAAACATTACAAATATTTTAAATATTACAGGGCTGTTAATTAGGTAAATTAATTAAAACAGGATTACATAAAGACTATGGCGAACAAAAAAACAACATCTTTTTGTGTACGTTTTAATTCATGTAAAACAGTGTTATGTTTAGCTGCCATGAAGGTTTTGGATAACCAGACATCCCACACTGCTCGTTATTTTAATTAGCCGTCGCATTTTAGTCCATTAGCAAAAGCTGTACCATCTTTTGCTATATCAAAGCTGTTTACCAACCTATTTGACTGCTGATTAACATGTCCTGAAGCCTATGAATCTATGACAAAAAGAAGTTGAAATGTAATTTGCTTGGTCTCCAATGTAATTATGGTTTAAAAGACAACATTTACCATGGCTTGGATGCTGCTGTGTGTATGTAGAACTCCCTTGGGTCTCCCTGTGGTACCACTGGTGTAGATAATCATAGCTGGTCGATCCGCCCAGTCTGTGATGTCTCCAGGCTCCTTCTCTTGGGTGTCTGCCCCATCTAAAGTGCCCAGGTTAGAAGTAGGGGGCAGTGTCAGGCAGGGCAGCCCCAATCTCTGTGCCAGTGGCTCAAGGGTTTCAGCATAGAGATGGCCGGCCACCAGCAGTGAACTCTGGGAATCAGAGATGATGTATTCCATCTCAGATTCAGGGTGTTTTCGGTAGAGGGGCACTGCCATCGCACCACTCATCCAAGCCGCCCATTGTGCCACTGTATAAGAAGCATCATTAGCACACAGGAAGGAGATTCGTTTTCCTTCTAGACGCCCAAAGTCAGAGTTGAGAGCGGTGCTGATTCTACCTGCAAGTCCTAAGCTGCTGCAATACAGCTGCTTGTAGCTGTAGCTGCCACTGTTGTCTATGATAGCAAGCTTATCTCCAAATGCTGGAGCCCTGGTAAACACTGGCCTGTGGTTTATCCTTGATGATGGTGCTTTAGACCATCTATGAGCCCCTCTTTGAACCACAGTTCCAAGTAGCCATAGCCCTGGCTTTGATGGGCTATACATTCTGTGAAGAGTGGCTTTCCAGTGAGGCCACTTCAGAGAGAGGCAGGCAGCAGAAACAAGTCCTGACAGCATGTTTGAGGTGTTCAGACCTTCCAGAGTCAGAACCTCTTGCATCCGCTAGTATCAGACATCTGTGAGTTGACAGGAAAAAAAAAAAGCTTAGTTTTATCAAGTAGCACACAAAGTTTGGCATCTTCTCCTAAAGGCAAATACCATATGATTCTAAGTATCCTCCTGATCTCCTTTTGTAAAATGTAATCGACCAAATTGGCAATCACTTTTCCCTCAATTTCCATTATCTCTATCACACTCACTGCACATGGCTTAAATGTGTTTCTTCTTCTATCATTTTTAAACATGGTGAGCAGAAAAAGGGGTAGATTGAAAAAAAAATATTAGTTGATTAATTGAAAAATGAAAGGAGCACTCCATCAAATTAGTATTGCACTTTTCTTTTAAAGATGGAGGAATTACAAAAGAATAGATCGTACAAATCGAAGCAGCAGAAGCTGAGAAATTCTGACTATTAGTCTCAAATATGGGTCAATCCCTGGACTATACTGGATCCTACATTTTCCATAATCCATTGCACGCACCCCACAACTCCAGTTTGTAACGCAGGCTTCCTGACATATGTAAATTATATTATATAAAATAGGATAATTATTTTTTTTTTTTTATAATTGACTATAGGACCTACACATGTTCTCACAGGCACAGTATCTCTCGGTGATAATTAAAGTGATTAACAATGTTGATGTTTTGTGTATATCTGTGTGATTGTCACCACTGTTGTATGACTCTTATATTCTAAAATCAATGTTTTTACCTGTTTAATAACGTCTAAAAACATGCGATAATTGGGATAACGTTAGTTTCATTAAAAAGGTCGATTATGTTTAACGATAGACTTTTCACAATTATAACGTTATTCAGCGTAACTCGACTAAAATCAAGTTAAAACAATGTCCAGCTACAACCGGGACTGTTCTTTTTGTAATTGCCACTAGCGTTAACGTTGTCGAACAAGTAACTTAACGTTAACTTAACGTTAACGTTAATGTTAAAGCTAATGCTGACCCGATGATGCTGATCCCGTGACATTTGACATTATTTAACGTTAGCTAGGTAATGGTAACGTTAGGTAAATGAAAGTGACAGATGAAAGACGACCCCCGATACTGACCGGACCTCAGCCCCAAATACGGAAAATAAAAAGCCCTATTCTACAGCGAATAATATACCAATATTCCTACAGTAATAACCGTGCTCCGCTGTTCACATAATGTACTTTAATTCATATTCACCTTGCCCAAAACATAACCAGTACGTCTTGTACATACAGTCTATGGTCTTGTAGTGAAGGACGGCGCAACGGCATTACTCTTCCGGCATGAAACAAATTAAATGGTTCCTGCCCCAGAACTATACACTGCAATATACATCCATGCTGCAAACTCAGCTCTTGTGTGAAGACTGAGACTTAAAAATAAATTTTTTAATCGCCCAACATTGTGTTTTGTTACTTTGATGTCGTTTTACTTAATCTTACTTCACTACACGAATTGATCAAATGCACAATAACACAGAAAATAATGAAATTGTATTGTTTTTAGGATTTATTATTTTTTTTTTTTTTTTTTTTTTTTTAGCTCATTCAGCCTTTTTGATGTTTTTAAATGTTACACATGATCTGATGCAGTACTTTGCACAAGGGGCAACACAGTAATTTCAAACCTCCTTACAAGTTTCATGCCCACAGACAGCTAGTTTCAGATTGATTACAGAGCTACTAGCATGACTTGTTGTCTGTCATCCTGTGGTTCTTAACTTTCTTAAGCTTATTGGTTGGCAAGACCCAACCCCCTTTTTGAGGACCCGCAGATCCAGTGGAGAGGCTGGGGAAGGGAGAGTGCAGCATATACAACTACCCACACAGAGCTGTGTTTGGCTTTAGATCACATGCCAGTCCTACCACTCAGTGTGCCAACTAGCTTGTCTGGCTTCATCATCACGGTGCAAGTGGGCACATTCAGCCGCCAGCTGGCAGTCGCGTGCCTCAGATAAGAGAATGGCACAGACATGGCACACGTTCAAAAAGTTTTCACTTCCCTCCCCAAACCCCCTACACTGCAAACGAGGATGGCATGTTCCTAACGAAATTGGAGCCTTTGTTTCAGAAAACTCCCCTCCACTCTCAGGAATAGTATCGTCAAAGACCACTCGTTCCCATTCGTGGGGAAAACGCTATTCAAGGGGATGCTATGCTACCCCAGCAGCTATGTAATTTCCAGAGACTCCTTTTTTTGTAAGGCATTTGTACAGTCTTTAGTCTTGTTTGATGCAGATTGCGCTGCCACATTTTTTTGAGGATTTAACCTAAAAATGGCCGAATGTCGTCTCCGATGAAACGAAGTAATGCACAGCTGACCCATGTTTGTGGATTTGTTTCCTGGAAGTTGGCCATATTTTTTGACATGCGTTATACAGGGACTGGAATCTGAGCCATTGAGGGTGTTATCTACAGCTAGTGGAGACGTGCCAGGATGGACGAAGAGTGGAGGATGATAAAGGGCATCACGTATGTTTGTCAGGGATGAGGGGACAAGAAATGGCTACTATAAGGAGTAATGGTTACGGTTATGGCGAAAACATGATTAGACAGAGTATCTAGCAGAAGCCAGAATTCTGTTGCAATGGCCTGATGCCAACACACCATTCAGCAACGACCACCTGAAAGGATCTTGCCACTGATGGGCAGAATGGCCACGAGCAGGCGCCAACTCGCATCTTGGCAAAGGATTGCATTTGAGGGAAAGAGAAAGAGAGAAAGAGGGCACCCCCCACAGATCTGTGAGAGAGCTGAGATGGTAACACAAACCGTGGGGAGTACCCAAGCATGTGTCAGGTTGGCATCAATGTGGGAATCTCTTGGCAAGCGTTTCGTTCTCTCCCCTCCCACCCCAGCTCACACACAAACACACTGTTGCCCTGCTTGGAACACATGGTACATCAGCAGCGGCATCTGGCCGCGCTGACTCCTGGCAGCTGCGCTTCGTCTTCGCCAGTTGGGAGTCTTGGCACTGCCACTTCATCAACTACCTGTGGCTCCTCCTGGGTAAAAAGGCAAGGGATGAATTATTCCAAGGCTGCAGCTGCAAACTTGACTTTCATCCAAGAGATTCACTGTAAACATATGACTGCCTCACAGAGCACATGCCACCCACATACCAATGCATGGTTGACAACATGGCTTGTATTCTGCGCAGACTCTTGTGTGTCCTTGTATGATGGCATGGTTTATTTGAGGTGAAAGACGAAGGATGCTCTGTGATGATTCTCTACGTGTATCTATGTCAAACACAAGTGCTTTTAAAGAGGCTTGGGGAGAAACAACCCACGGACAACTGGAATATTTTGGTTGACAAAAAGTGATTTAAAAAAAGCATCACATCAATAGAAGCACATTTAGCAAAAGACAAACATAAGTAGTGGCAGTAACATAACATTCAGAAAGGCAATGTGCTTTGGGTTCAGTGCTCTTCACCAGACGGCATTGGCCCGTCTCTTTGTGTTGGGAAATGGTGTTGAAAGATCAAATCAATAGGCAGCCAAGGATTACACTGAAAGGAATTTCCCTCCGATTTTCATAATGAACAAATGTAGGAGTGACCTTTTATCTCTGCAATTGTTGCCTCACATTCCATTTCTAATGGAGGTTTTGACAACCAAGGGCATTTGCCTGAAGTGCTCTGAATGCATTTTAGCTGTGACTACAGTAGTAGGACAGCTTTGCCTGAAGATTACCTCATTATTTCAGTGAGATTATATATATTTTTTAACTTTTGTCTCGGAATATACCTTCTACTGGTCTGGATGATTCCATTTCATCACTGATGTGCATTAAACTCCAATTCCATGTGTTTGGGTTCTCTTGAACTCTTAATTGATTTTTTGTATGTAGAGAAGAACCCGCGTTCCCAAGGCCAAACACCAAAGCTTTCAATTCATCCCAAATGTCAGCTCTCATGGTATCCAAGTTTGGTAGCAGCACTATGTAAAATAAAATGTACAGTGTGTTTATTGTGATTACAGTTGCAGTAGTAAATAGCAACATGAGCAGTGACTCAAGTTATTGATCATATAGTTTTGGCTTGCATGAAGTAAAGTCAAGGGAAGCAGGGAACAGAAGTTACAAAAGCAGAAATTTAATGTCAGGAATTTTTGACATCCACTAGATTTCTTTAGAGTTCGTTGTTTGCTGTCGGCTACTCAAACACAGCATGACCCAATTGGAATTCAAAACTTGTTGTGTTTGTATTTATTTCTAGCCTTGTTTCAAGAAAAATGTTGGCAAGCTGTTCAAATCTGTCAACATTTGACTACATCTCTCCCTTACACACATACACACACAAATATTCTCTCACATTTTTCTGTGGGTGTTAGTCATCTGACAGTGACCCAGTGGGAGTTTTTTCACCATCTGTGTCGGTCTGACCCATTTTAGCCCTCGGCCACGTCCAACTGTTCCATTTCCCAAACATATGTGCGGTGGCAAGGGGATAAGCAAACGCCGCGCGGGACCTGCAGACACACACTGCTGATATGACACTGGACCCTGCTTTCCTGTCTGTCTGCTTCCCACAGTATATGTCATCATCAATACTGGCCCCAAGGATTCACACCTTGGTGATTTGAAAACACACTACTACTTACTGCTTCTCCTTCTCCTGCTCGGTGTCTGTTATACATTTGATTATCAGATAAAGTGAATTTGTAAAGATTTTTGAATTATTTAGATTATGTGTTTTATTTTTGTTTTTCTTTCTTTTTGTTAAAGCACTGTACCTCCACTGGTTTTCAGATGGAATCATGACTCTGCATCTCAGTCATTGCTTAATTTCATTCACCTGTATTTCTTATGTTTCTACTGGCCAGCCCTTGATTGGGCACTTGACTTGGTGGACAGACTGGCTGCACTATCTATGCAGATCATAACACGAGCCAATGAGGGCAGAATAGGCCAACCAGAAGAGGGATTGTTTTTTTTCCAAGTGGTCCATGTTGGCAGATGAGATGGTATCACTGCACAGAGCCAGGACCCACTGGAGACTGTGGGGTGTGAGGCACATATGGGCAAACAGGCTGCTGTTGAGCTGCTAACATGAGCCTCTCATCAAGGCCTCATGTCAACACTGGAGGATTTGAAGTGGCTTTGTGCTGTGGGTCTGCATTGTTTGGGATAGCACAGGACCTTGGATTCAAGATACTTAATGTGGAGGGTAGACATGTTTGTTTGCAGAGATGGTCTCCTTTTATATATATTTTTTATAAAATGTCCTTCAAATTCATTGGGGACAAACACAAAGCTTTTATGAAAATGCCTGCAACTTGTTATTGTAATTTACACGTTCTCTGAATAACTGAGGCAGACGGCGTGGTCAAATGGATGGAATAAAGTTGATTTAACTGTAGTCTTAAGGTAACTCACCCTAAATAAATGATATCCAACTTCCTGACCTACTGGCTGTAATAAGCTTCAGATGGCTGCAGAATTGTTTGATGGCTTTCTACTAATGCCTTATTGATTCTCCTCTTTCCCTTTTAACTCACACACATGAAAATGGAAACTATTCTGCTAGACGATCAGGACTTCCGCCCCCCCCCCCGTCTAATTCAGCTCACTAATTCTGTCCTGTATCCTGAACAATATGCTGCCTCTGAACATTAAAAGGGTTATAGCATCTCATCCCAACAAGCATGCCAAAGGTGCATATGGTTGCTCCATATGTGAAATATTTAGTTGTCCGTCTTCTATCATAATTTTAAAGCATGTTCATGATACAGCTTCAATTAAAAAAAGAGTTCACATCAGGAAATAGTTGTTTCTAATCTCTCTGAAAGCCTTTTAAATGTTTGATATGATTAATGTCTGTTTTTTCTCCATACATCATCAATTTATTTTCTTCTGTCATGCAAAGAAACTTGGCAAGGATCTTTCTTATTCTATCCTCTGCACACATGCACATACAGTACTACAGGCAGGCACACGCACCATCACTTGCCCCTACGCACATATACACACACACACACACACACACACACACACACACACACACACACACACACACACAAACACACTGAGGCTGCCAGGCTGCTTGGGTGGTGTGTTGTTCTCTGGGAGACAATGCCATATGTTGTCTAGCCTCCCTAGAGCCTACCGCTGCACTGTTGTCCTGACACTAAGGGAAACCCACTGCAGTACAACACCGCACCTACTGGTAGTCCTAAAACTCAACTTATTTCTGTACATTTTATGTAATTTTCTTTTTCAACTTGCTAAGCTTTGAGACAGTCCTTGCATAGATGCACTCAGTGTGATATTGAATAAATGTTTAACTAAAACAGAAATTCTGATACTTTACAGATAATAAACTATCCAGATTTTATTCAAAACTGAACATGTATTTTCATTCATGTATTCATTTAACCTTTATTTACACTTGGGAAGACGCATTGAGGAACACAAGCTCTCTTTTATAAGTGTGATAACACTTTCTGTGTTTTTTATTTTCTTGTAATTTTGTCAAAGAAAGAAGGAACACATACAAATATACTGTAAATGTATGTGTGGCGGGTGCATCCATTTCTTGTTAGAGGATAGGAAGTGTACAAGCAGTACAGCATGAAAACTTCTGGCGAACTGTAAACAAGTAAAGAGCTGTTGAGATGGATTCTAGACAAAGGCCTTCTTTGCAGTAAGAGGACTTGTCAATGCCTCTGCAGATGAGAAGTCTTGAAAAATTCATTATAGCCAGGCAAAGTGAAAAAAAAAGCTTTTGTTCAGTGCCATCTTAGGTCTTTTAGAATGTGTTTGGATATCTTTGGTCAGTGTTTGTTGAGAAGGAGATGAAGGAAAGAGTGGGTGTAAAGAGTATGTTTTTTGCATTGACTCGAGGTGTAGGGGATGCATGTTCAGAATTGATCTTATCTGTGTGTTCATTACTACTTTGCATTTCAGGCAGAGAGCTTGGGTGCTCCACTAAATCGTAGGAAGGATTGTTAGACACGCGTGTTATTAATTTTTTCAGGGTCCCTGTGGCGTCTGTATGAATCTTAATGCTGCTGACTGGGCTGCAGCTCTATCGACTTTCTTTAAAATATGAAGAAGCTTTGCTGGAAGCGCCTGGGGTCATTAGCTGAAGAGTAGGCGCAAATCCCTCACCAAGGCTGCTCTGGCTTCGCCATGTTAAATGTGCTCTTAAAATATTCATAATCATACTCTTGCCTACACACACACACACACACACACACACACACACACACACACACACACACACACACACACACACACACACACACAGACAATGCACCAGGGACATAAGTGGATCAATATTAAAATGTATTCCTGTTTTGGTGTGCGGTTAATTAGCTGCGGTTTTTTTAAACCATGAAGTTTGAGAACAGATTAACCATATCTTTTTGTACACAAGCTAATATTTACTTCTGCACCATCCGAGCGGACATAGATGAAATGCACATCAGTGGATGTTGACATATGGAAACCACAGAAAACAATTTAATTTTGCACTGTTGCTTCTTTAATATTTTACAAAAGCATGTCAGTTTCTTATTATGATTGGTGAAATATGCATTGGCTTCTGTTTCACAGACACACTGTGTCTTCTTCTACACTGCTATAATTTGTATATTTTCACATTTTTATAATTCAGTGTGGATTTGCATTAAATTTGCATGAAATGTTTACAAAGTGGGATTTTATCCACTGTAATGAAATGGTGAAATCATGTCAGTTTACTATATTGTCTACTTCTTTAACAAATCTGTTGTTTTTATTATCTATACAAGTTTTTTTTATTATCTTTATAAATAAAGGTTTGAAATAAAAAACACTGAGCAATATATAAAAATTCAAATAAAGTCATGATGTGGACAACTGTATTTTTATGACGGGGTGGTCGTTTATAGTGTAGCTGGTGTGATTTGAGCCAAAATAATGGGCCTTTTTGAAGCCTTTTTGGAGCACTGTGACCCTTTGGAATGAGTAACAACTCTGCAGGTCAGAGACTGGTGTAGATACTAGCTTGTATCAGCTGTTGTGTATTTCTGATTGTTACAAATGTATATGAGTTGTACACGTGTTGTGAGTGAACCGTCTGGTTCCTCACTCGCTCCTTACAGCACTCGGCTCTGGCTTTCATTATCCAATCACTCACTCCACTTCCTGCAGTCTTTCTTGGGAGAAAACAAACTAGACTGTATAAAAAATGGACGTAGTCTTCGGGATGTCCCTATAGGTTGCTGATGCTCAAAGTGGGCAGCTCCCAGTGGCTCTGGCCATCGTCATTTGGCAATGGGCTAAAAATGGGTAAAGAGGTGGAGTGTGGATGGAGCTGAGGCAGGCTGATTGAAGCCTTCAGGCTCTGCTCGCCTCCTGTGACGCCTGAATATAATTTAAACATCTTTTTGTACCAGGCTGTAAACATATTGGGCATTTTAAAATGGGGGTCTATGAGGATTGACCATAGACTGTATAAAACTAGCGATTGACTTCCTTTTGGAACCAGCCTCAAGTGGCCACATAATGAACTGCAGTTTCTGGCACTTCCTCATTGGCTTCATTTTTCAGCTACAGAGGTTGCTGCTTTAGGTAAAGTAATTATGTTACATTATGGTACTATTCAGGCCTTTTATTTTACAGATAGTACAATAAAAAAGAAAGCATCTGCAACGTTTGTATCAAGACATTTTCAGGGTTTAGAGACAATACATTTATGTCAGAGATCCATATGCAGGACGGCATCTTTAACTGTGGTAGTTTTATCAGCAAAGATATGTAGTTTGACTGATTTTTGTTATTGGAGGCCGGTGCTGACATTTCTGCCAATACTCAGTTTCTCATATAGATTTAAACTTTGCCATGTCAACGAAAGCAAAACAAGATTTTAGCAGTTAGCAATACTGTTTATATTCTTGGCAGTGTAGAAAATCCCATGAAACAGTATTTAGACTGTGGAGAATTATAGTGAATCCCATTATAACGATGTGCTTTTAGGAAGTGGTTGAGGCAGTTCTACAATATCTACTGGAGTATAGGTATTTCAACTTAACTGACTTTTTACTCAATTACAAGTGAATCTAATGAGCAAAACTAAACTGCAAACTAAAATTTGTTAAAGTCTATAGAGAGATGAGGTGCCCCGGTAGGGGTTGAAGACACTGACCATGGATTGCAAGTCCTAGGTTGGGAAGGATAGAGTCTGGCTGGGAACTTTTATTGCATGTCATTCCCTATATCCCCTCTCATTTACCATATATCTGTCTACTTGACTCTAACAAAGGCATAGAAAGCCCATCAAAAACGTACTGAGAAGTAACTATAATTTGAAGAAAGGAGAACAAATTTCAAAATGGTTCATAGAGGGGAGGGACATCCAGCGTGTGAGAGACGCGCCCAGAGATGTCAGGCTTTATCACAGCAATGTACATCCGTGATGCCAGAATAATATAACTTAAAAAAACAAACATTAAATAAAGAAGTGAATAGATGATGTGTGACAATGGAATACAATTTTAGCATTAACAGATTAATTTTTGAAGCTATATGTCTGATATTTATCTAATATATTAGTAAATAGTGACCCTATGATTACTATCATGATTGAGCACTCTGTCATCAACTAATCTCCTCAATTTCAATTTAACTGAGCTCTGCCAGTACTGACCTTACTAATCTAAAAGCCCTTAAGAACAACAGTATCAGTCGAGTGTGATCACTGAAATATAGAAACATTTTAACAATATGCCTTTTATATGTGTTAATACCCATGATGCCCCTTAACTGGGCTTAAATGAAAAATAGCATACACGCTGTCCTATGGTTGGTTGTAATAATTTGTAAAGTAAAGAAATTTTAACTGAACTAATCATTATCTGACCGTGCTATTTTTACCCCTGGGTAATTTGAACAGGGATTAAGTTACGGCCCATCAAAGGACTCCAACATGTGTGAGACAGGTGCTGCGATGGAGACCAGGCCAAAACAATCACATCGCTACAGAAAGGGACGGCCTGTCTAATTGATGCCTGTTTGTGTGGCACGCTGCTGGACAATGGAGCAGGGCTGGCAGATGTATCGGGGGGGCTGAATGATACGCACAAATCCACTGAGAACAATACCACAAGAACAATGGGAGCAGGCGAGCGCACGTGTCGGTTTGTGTGTGTGTGTGTGTGTGTGTGTCCCCGTCCAAAAAGAGGCAATAAAAACGGGGCGGGTGCAGAGGAGAAAGTGAGGGGGATTCATGAGTCTATACGTTACTCACACTTAATATTCTTTACTGTAAATAAGAATTTCCGCATTAGCATAGAAGTACATATATTAAAACTGAGCATTTTCTTTTTGTGAGACTCTCATGCCACTATGTTCAGAAAGAAATAGGATACTTTATTTTTTCTAATCATTAATTTACATTATTAATCATGCCATGACTGGGTTCTTAAATTCATCATGTTTTAACAGTTTTAGGTAAAGTAGTGCAAACTCTAAATCATAAAGTGAAAGCAACAATAATAGAGTAGAACAAGCAAAAAGTCAGAAGAAAAAATAAGAAATAGTGTAATTTGTACTGCAGCATATAAAGGCTGTAGTTACCTGCTACCTTCAATAGTTTCAAACAACACGACAACCTAGCAGTATATGAGTGCAGTGCAACAATAAGATCTAGCAGCACATGGACCAGCTACACCATTACAATGCTTCTAACAAATTAAGACATTAATATTTAACAACTTGGAATGAACCAGTCTTTTGAATGAGTCATATTTTTTTAATTGATAGAATAGTTTGAAGACAGCAAAGGGGAGAGCGAGGGGGGGGACAACATGCTGCAAAGGGCCGCAGGTCGGATTTGAATCCGGGCCGCTGCCAAGGACTCAGCCTACATGGGGCCCACACTCTGGGTGAGCTAGAGGTCGCCCCATGAGTTATTTTGATACATTCAATTACAGTTGAATTTACAGCTGATACTTATTTACTTTTTAAATCAAATTTGAATGAATTTGAATGGACTGTTTGTACATTTTGGTGCTTCTTTTTTTCTTGAAGGATATGAATATTAATATTTTGGCTATATGAAGTTGCTGTGATTCAAAGTCTACTCCTGACTAGTCAATATCCTTCGCGTTCCAGTGCTGCAGGAAATTCCGTCAGATGCATGTATTTTCTGTTTCCTTCCGCTTTCTTTGTGTTGGAATTTTAAATTCTGTGGATTTATGAGGACTATTGTTGACTGCTCCTCAGATCTCTGCATGGTAAATTGAGACAGCTAGCTAGACTATCTGTCCAATCTGAGTTTTCTCTCGCACGACTATTTTGCAGCTGCTCTGTGCGGAGTTTAGCACCACCCATGACGATTCTGATTGGTTTAAAGAAATGCCATTAAACCAGAGCACGTTTTCCTCCCATCCCCGAATGCTATGTGGAGTTGCCAGACTCTCCTTCAGCACGCCTTGGAGGAGGGTCTGGCAAAGTGAGACATATTACTCCTGACTTCTCGTCAAGGGTTGCATACAGTGGGCTATGTTTATAATTTGTGAGAAGTTTAATCAAAGTGATTCTCAACGTTATCTTCTCGGATTGTTTAATCACAATAGTTTTTAGAGACCTGAAGAGATAAAACTATCAGTATTTTACATTTTTTCGTTTACATTACATACACATATTACATTTTACAATTACAGACAGAAAATAAACACAATTTGTGTATCAGTATTTTTATTTGTAATAAATAATTATGAATTATCTTCTGACCCATTCAAATTAATGGTGAGACCCATTGGGGGATCATGACCCCAGGGTTAGAAACCACTGCTGTAGTTAACCTCAGATTCAAATAAGTGTAATGTTTGTAGAACATGTTAATGTTTTATATCTTTTAACATTTAACTTTCACTAAGGAAAAGGCTTCATCATGATATTACTCAAGATATTTTCCACCAACCCCCTTTCCAGTGGTATGTATTGATCTGTGTCGCTTAATGTTGGTCTTTATGGCTACACTGCGGTTAGACAAGCCAATAGGAAAACTACTTACTCCAGCCCACCGTTATAACTGAATCAATCCATTAGGTGAGTATTGAAACTGTGGTTACTCTCCGCAATATGCAGTGATTATATATGGCTGCAAATTGAATTATTCAATATGCAATTCAGTTATGAGCAGCATGTAAAAACCCAGATAGAGATGGATGTTTTCCTTGGGCCACAATGCATTACATCTATACATTAAATTGAAAATGGGATCCATGACATTAGGGCTATGGGATGTGATTACAGGTCGTTCAAAAACAGTAGGGGCATGAAAATAACAGTGTGTGTGTGTGTGTGTGTGTGTGTGTGTGTGTGTGTGTGTGTGTGTGAAAAACAGAGAGCGAGGGAGAGAGAGGGAGAGAGAAGCAGTGTCTGTGTGTCCCTGGGAAAGTGACTGCTGTTTGGCTTGGCCCCCTGTCCCCTCTTCCAAAAGACTGTGAAATCCGAAATTAAACGCTTCACCATCGTGAAAAAATATAAAATTTAAACTTAAAAATTCAATTTTTGATTCAGTTTGATTATTGAGTTCAAAGTTTTTTATCCTGATTATTGTTAACTCCAGAAAAATATAATTTGATTATTTCTTTAAGCATGAAGAATGCACTCAACTGGCATAATTTGCAATTGATGCATCAATGTAAGGAATGAAACATTAAACCCCTAATAAAATGACAGATAGATATAGATAGACAGACATGAGCTTAGTGACAGCTGCAGAGTCTGAGAGCAGGTGGGATGGATAGAGAAGACTAATTTAGCCATACACTTGTGGTGCTAACAAGATCTCTACAAACACACACACACACACACACACACACACACACACACACACACACACACACACAAAACATAGTACCAATCACCTGTTCTCACTCCCTAACACCTCCCACCCTTCCCGGTTGTGTGTGTGTTGTGTGTGTGTGTGTGTGTGTGTGTGTGTGTGTGTGTGTGTGTGTGTGTGTGTGTGTGTATCCAGGCCCACGTGCCATATGGACTCACCTAGACACCTACAGTATCATATAAAGGAAGAGAAAATGGCATGGCATGGTGTGCAGTGTGATGAATAATTCAACTTCAGCACCAACTTCTCGTGAACCTTCACAGAGAGCTCACTTCTGTCACTTCTTTCTTGGACAACACAACACATTTGTCTGACTATTGACAATAACTTTCTGCAGACCTGGTGACCAACATTGATTTTTCTTTTCAAGCGATATACAAAGGGTTAATTTGCAAAATGAGATATATCCATTCGTATTTAAAAAAAAAAATTTTTTTTGTGTATGCAATACAGGGAATGTGAAATTGGCGTTGGGTTGTTTTGATAAAAATAACAATTACTTTTGTTACATTTTCATAAATCATGTTTTTTTGTGCACTCAAGGGACTGTCAATAAAACTGTTGTTAATTTATTTATTTTAAGAATGGCTTTATCTATTTTTGCAAATGAACTCATGTATAAAACATTACATTTGAAAGTCACTTCAATGTTGACCAAGAAATATTATGTGCCTCTCACTAAAACAAAGAATGAATTCAGTAAAAGGGAATCAACATTAATTAATTGTCTAATAACGAATGGATCAACATGTTTATTCAAGTAACAATTTATTCACAAACATTTTGATGCAACTAAAAGTAATTATTCAAATAGTCTTATACAGCACAGCCTACAAAGTTTTCAGTATGATTCATTTTATTCAACTTCCCCCGGATGTCTGGCAAAGCGAGACTAGGTTAAACTTGATCAACAAAAAGAAGGTGGGTGAAGAAGTAGTTCCCACTGTTGGCCAAGATGCCTACTGTATTAATGTCTTCCTGTTTCTTTTTTGTTTGCTTACCACATTTAACAATGTTAGGCTGTAGGTGATTCTGCCAACATCTGATTTAATTAATTTTTAAAGTTGGAAATCTGATACATTTCATTTTGATGTGAAATATCCATAATAGTTATTTTAGCATATACGTTAGCATTACAGTACAGTGGTAAATCACTCTCTGTAAGACAGATGGTCATCAATATCATTTATGCAATAATGCACTAGCATACAAACAATTATCAAGCATATTTGCAAAACACAAAGCTACTCTACCAGACTGTTGTCAATATGCCAGGAATAATTAACATTCTCTTTGCTTTGTTTTCTCTCCTTCAGCCAAATCTGTCCCCTAATGACAGGCGAGAGAGTTGGAACAAAATGTGCATTGACAAACTGAGTATCTTACTTTACATACTGCTTTTAGTTATCCTGGGAGAAAGCAATGTCTCTTGATGTCCCATAGTGTTTAGGTTAGTCACGCCTCCTGTGTAGCATCACTCTTATATATGCAATTAAATAAAAATCAGTAGCACTAACAAGTGCAAGGCTGCACACACAATATAGCTTTGTGGTAGAGCGCAAACAGCTACAACAAACTCATAATGAGTAAATGAAAATAAAATAAAACCAAAGGCCCGCAAAAGGAATCTGTTTTTATTTTCTGCCAGTACTCGACAATCCAGGGCCATACAATACGTGCTAATGAGTTGTCATTGTTTGAAGCCTGAGCCATGGAAATGAGCACACACTGAGCGGCGATGTGTGAGATGAGTGTGAACTCTGATAGAGGAAACAGACAGACAGTAGGAGACTGAGCCCCAGGGCACCGAGATCTCACCACAGCAGAGATGTAGAACAGGGAGGAAAAGGTGTTGCTGCAAACTCTTCTGTGCTACTGTGTGCACAATGTGTGTGTATGTGTGTGTGTGTGTGTGAGGGGTTAGCTGTGGATAGCAGATGTCAGACTTCTCAGTCTCACCCCCACTATGGGACCACCTGTTGGACCGGGGCCATCTGGAGGGTGGGCCATCTCTCCGGACTGATACTGCGAGGATCTGACCCAGCAGGCTGACCAATGATACATGATCAGATCATGACACGAAACGGCCCGCTTGTGTAGTGCTCGTTCTTCTGTCTGTCTGTTTTATTTTCTGTATTTAGTATGTCTTTATTTTTTATCTATTTTAGTGTCTTTCCCTCTGGCTGTTTGGTATAAAATGCACTAAAGCCAAAAAAAAATAAAAAATGAAAAAAAATACCCCCAGAAAGTATACTGTAAAAATAGATAGATGGATAAATATATAGATAGATAGATAGATAGATAGATAGATAGATAGATAGATAGATAGATAGATAGATAGATAGATAGATAATTTATTCATCACAAGGGAAATTTAGAGCTGTCACTATAATAAGCATGTACTAATGGAGGTAGTGCAAATGTAAGGTGATTAAAAAGTAATTAAAAAGTAAAAACAGTGCAAGAATAGTGATTACTAATAATATAAAGTACACATTGAAGATTACAGTAATATGAATATGTTAACAATGTGTTAGAAAATAAAATAAAAATTACCAGTAATCTAAGTGGTGGATGTGCATCATATCAAAAGCTTGTGTTTTTTTTTAATGCACCTGCACCACTCCTCATTGGCGGACAAATGGCTTTTCTCTTTATTACAATTAACACTTTGAAAGTTCTCTTACTTTGAAATGATTTAACTACCTAAACAATTAAAATATTAAATAACACCCAGATGTAATGCCCCACATTAATGTAGAAAAAGAGCAGACATCCAATTGTTGTTTTAGTCAGTTCAATTACTGTAATTCTCTGCTAATCTGACTTTTTTCTCAATAGGCTGCTTTCGGCAAAGACATTTTGTTATGTCACAGTAGGAAAGGCACAGGTGTAAATCATCCAATTAATTGTAGCCTATTATTCATGCTGGCACACTGCCACATTGCCATTGTTTACTGGACACATGGATAGAACTTAAGCCTTGTAATATAATTATTAGTAGCACATTTGCTTTTTCAGCCATTACAAGTCAAAATGTTGCTTGGAAAAAGACCTATGTGGTATGCAATAAGTGCCTCCACCTTACTACTGTATTATGTTTTACACAATGTTTAACATGTCCAATTTGTAAGTTAGTCCCTTGCTTTTGTCCTAAAAATAAATATTTTTCCTTAAATGACAATCAAGCTCACCATCAGCCATAGCCCCTTTATATTAATATCCTAACGTTAATGAAAGTTTGTGTTTCAAAGTTTACTGTTTCTTTCGCCTTGCCATTTAAAGGGAAGACTCAAGCCAATAAGTTGAAGCACATTAATAATTATCTTTACACCGTGTTTTTTTCCACTTTTGTAGGATGGTTTTCTGGCACTAAACCTTCACACTCCCAATCGCAGAGAGGGAATACTGACAGGTTGTGAAGATGACAGAGACATCACCCAGACAGAAGGATCTACTGTGATTCTGCAACAGCTTGCCTTAATGCGTGAAAGAGAAGTGTTAAAAATGGAGGTGTGCATATTCCAAACAACTGTGCTATATACCATATTGGTAACTCAGGTGGAAAGGTGATGTGTGTGTAGGTGATTGCGTTGACTTTGAGAACTCCACCTGTTCAACATCAAACCTCTGTGCCCCACTGCACGCTTTTGCAGTAACTGAGAAAGTCATTGTAGGAAACATTGGATTTGGATACTTTGTTGAAGAAACAGATGTAATTACTATTGAGCATAATTTTCTAACCTTTGTGGCTGAACAGAATTTTTATTTAAGTGTTGTGAGAGCAACAATTTAACATTAACATTATACATACATTAAATATATACTATATTATATTATATATACTTGCTGACTGTGCTGCTATCACACTTCTGTCACTTTACCTTTACTAAGTTTTCTCTCCATATGTTCTTGTATATTTTTTTCTATTTTTTATTTGTCTTGTGGTGCTGTACACAAGTGTTTTTTTATTTTTTTTTTATCTTATCTTACCTTACCATCATGCACATTTTCTTTTGACACTTACCTGTAAAGTAAAGAATTGTTCTAAGTTTAAAGTCTGGAACCTTAAAGTAATAGTTCAACATTTTGGGAAATTAATAGCTTTTGTGTCAAGAGTTAGATGAGAAAATCGATACCAATCTCTTATCTTTGAATAAGAAGCTATCACCAGCAAATGGTAAGCTTAAGACAGAAAAGAGGGGGAAACAGCTAGCCTGGCTATTTCTGATGGCAAAATCCACCTACCAGCACCGTTCTAAAGCTCACTGACTTAGTCGTTATATGTCTCTTTTCTAATTCGTACAAAAACTGATGTATAAAAAATCTACAATGTGATTTTTACTTTGCTGGCTGTAGCTCCATATTTAGCATACAAATATAATCTATCTTTCTGTAAGAAAACGAGAAAGCTTATTTTCCAAAATGTTAAACCATTTCATTAAAGAAGCACAAATAAATAAAATAACAAAATCCTTTTCTTTCCTCAGATACCCATTCTTCTCACTGTTACATACTGCCTGCAATAAAAAAAAATTTTTTTTATAGTGCAACAGTATGTTGCATGAGAAACATACAGTACATGAGTTACTCAAACTCACATTTAATGTATGTACTATCAGACGTTTTCCAACCCTTTTCCAACCAGTTAATACGTGTATTTTTGAGAAGAAAAAAAAACCATACAGAACAAGTATATGTACTAAATGTGTCGTTTGTTCTTCAATTCTATTTTAATGATTATAGTCTTCCCTCCTGGAGTTCTTCTTCCTCATGGAGATCACTGAAATTTTAACAGCTTTTACAGCTACTAACATTGCCGGACTGTTGGGGACTCCGTTGAGTCAAAATTCCCTTTTGGTCAAGAGCGCTTTTAATTTGGCATCCCTGCCGAGTAAGTTTGAATACCATTCACATTGCTGTCAAAAATAAAACCAGATGTTAGACTACATGAATACCTTGTGAACAATGGCAAGCGATTTAAATGAATGTGCCAGAAAATTGCCACAGCTCTATTTTCTTTTTTTAAATAGCCAATGTTTTATAAAACAGGTTTCAAGTTAAGTGGTGCGAAAGGATTTACGTGTAAATAGTGCTTTATTATGTGATAGGCTTGCAATTATGTGGAATACATATTTTGATTTATTACAGGAGAGGTGACAAACACAATGTTATTATCTTGTATGCTTTCATTCTGCCCTATTTACCCGCACAATAAATTGTGCCCCCATCAGATGCAAAATAATAGGACTATAATGAGCAATAATACAGCTGAAGATCCTGATCTGGGAGAAAAGGCCTGATATTACACAATTGAAAATGCTGCAAATTATTTTTGGTTACACAATACTATCATGCTCTAGATCTCCCTTGGACACTGAGGCTGAGGAGAAACAATAATTAGGATTTCTATAATAGTACTGCTGAGTTTTTCCATGACTTTGAGGCTTATTTCTGTACCCACTGATTGCTTATGAAGATGCCAGTGTGTCATAATATCCACACACACATACGCTTAAGTGTTAAGAGTGTAAGCAAGCATATGTCTGTGTCTGTGTACCATGCCTGCAAGTGTACTGTACATATTTTTGTGTGTGTGTGTCCAACTCTGCCTGTGTGTGTCTTATCGCTTGTCTATTTCGGGGTCATATTTGATAAGCCCTAGAGTGATGTGGCAAGATGAAGTGACAGTTTGTCAGAAAGCGGGTCATGGGGCAGTCACTGTGTAGGAGGCCCTCTGCGCCCATGTACCGGGTATAATTACGCATTCATTACCATATCAGTCAATTACCAACAAGCACTCTGGGTGCTTTCTCTCAGGAATCTGCCCTTCTGGACACCAGTTCCAAAGGACAGAATTTCCCTGGCTGCAGAAGTAATTATTTTTCCTGTCTCTCTCCCTCTTTCGCCTTACTATGATTGCTGCTGGTAAAACAATGGCTAAGGTTTTGTTGTGTTGAGTTGCTGCGGGCACCATCTGTGGTGGTGAGGGGGAGGCACAACAATACCCGTCCATATGGTCAGGGCATCAGCAGCGGGCTATATCAGCTCATCAAGTCCTGTCATTGTCATCAGCCACTCTGCTCATACACTAGTCCATGTTCATCTGTCACACTTGCGCGCGCACGCACGCGCACACACACACACACACACACACACACACACACACACACACACACACACACACACACAGGACTGACACAGCAAGATATGCTCGTATACTTATTTATGAGTGGAAGATGAGGTTGGATGAGCAGCTGTCTTGTTGAAGCATACATAAATGTTCTCCTCAAACACTTAATTTTAAGAAACATTGCACAGAATTTCTCATTAGAGTCAAATCTTTTGACTGATTATGAGCCATTTTGCTTTTCACTGTAAATCACATATAAATGTTATGAGAGGATGAATGAGTCTTGTTATAATTTCTGTTAATATTTTTTTTCACTTGTCTGAAACTGACACTAATGTGGCATGATTTGGATATCTAATAATCAGTTTTCATCTGCACCAATGAAATAATTTGCCACCTCAACATCAATCCCACCCCGCATAATCGTTGATTGGTGTTGGGAGCTTGGGGCTTTTTTAGACATACCCATCTGCTGTCTCGCACCTCATAATCTGCAACACACACACACACACACACACACACACACACACACACACACACACACACACACACACACACACACACACACACACACACACACACACACACACACACACACACACACACACACACACACACACACACACACACACACACACACACACACACACACACACACACACACACACACACACACACACACACACACACACAAAGCCATTACTGGTGCCACCGTTCTGTCCCACATATAAATATTACTCCAGCAATATGCTTTTTTACCTTTAACTTGCATTTGTATATTTATCCATCAAGGATCAGTAGACAACAAATATGAATATAAATTGCATTAGATCTGTCTTCATTTTTCATTCATTTGCATGGATGACCTGCCTTACTGTAATGGACCAAATCTGTGTAATTCTTCCAGGTGAGAGGCAGGGCGCTGGCTGTGCTCATCAAGATAACGAGAAGAAGAAGAAGAAGAATAAGAAGAAGAAGAAGAAGAAGAAGAAGAAGACGAGGGCAGGGAAAGAAAAGAAAAGCTACATTATGCATACGCTGTATAGAAAGGAGGTGTGAGGAGGTGGTGATATATGGGTATTAGATGCAACATACCAAAATAAGCATGTTATATTGAAAGAGGACATGAGGACATGTGCTTGAGGAAAAACAGATTACTTGTGAGAGATCTAAAAGCAATAGAAAGGCAGAGATAGAGAGAGCAGGAAAGAGAGGGTAAGGGAAGGACAAAGCTGAAGGCATGTGAAAGCTGAGATAACCGGTTATCCCTGCGTCATCACGGTCTACGTTTATCTTCGTCTGCCTTGCACCCTATCTTTCCCCATCTTCTAGTCTCACCAAATAATAGAAACCTTGAAACAAAGCCCAGTGTGACTGTGGTTTTTAATTGGTCTTCAGAATCCATAATTAACACAGCGCCTTAACGTGCAGACAGCACACTGGCTGCCATTACTTGTAGCTCGCTCTAACATTTTTTCCTTCTAACACTCTGCATTGAGGAAAATGTTGCATTTATTCCACTCCCCAACTGGATTTTTAAGCATGATTCATTTGGTGCGTTGTCTAATTAGTGGACTGGCTTAGAATCCATTTTCTACAAAGAAAATAAATAAATCAAAGTAAAGTAAGTATAAAAAATGAATGCAGTAGTGTCAGGAAATGAAGGGAAGCCTAATAGATGGTGGAAAAACAAAAGGCCCAGAAGCTGAATATCAATGGGTTTTATAAATCTGGCCTGTTTACTTTGGCTGGTTTGTCTTGCTGTTAAGCAGGGAGGCCCGTATGGACAGGCTAATACTCAGCAGATCTCAGGGATTGGGATATTGTTTAAAGGATCAGCAGAACAATAGGAAGGGGAGCACTGTATCTCTGTTTTGCCTGAGGTGGTGTAGAAGACTGCCCTACCACTTCTCTCCCTCTATTCCTTTAAAAACCAACACTTCTCATCATCTTGACCTCTCCCTTCCTGCCTTTCACCCACTGTTCCTGTCCTCTTGCGTCCCCTCCAACGTCCCTTCTCCTTTGCATTTCGGGGGCTTCTTGTCCTGATTGTGGTTGTAGACCAATCATCCTCCAGTGCTGTTTGCCCTCTGGTCACCTGGCCCCACACCACAGCAGACGGGATTTCAGGCTGACAGTTGCCCCTGGCGAAGCAAATACAGGCTGAGGGACAAAGTGGGTGATGGGACGGGGGGGGGGGGGGGGGGGGGGGCTCAGCCAGTTGCAGCCCTGGGAGACAGCTGTACTCCCTCTAACCTCCCGGCTTGTGGGGGTCAGCAGCCATGAGGACAAAATCCTTGGCCTGGAACATGACCAACGTCTATGGGATTTGGCCAGGAGAAAGGCCTACTACCAAAGCCCAAATAATGTAGATCAGAAAACAGCCTGGGACTACAACTCTATAGGTCACTATTTTATCTACACAGAGTAGCATATTGTTGTTTGAAATGGCGAGAAATGGCAGAAAAGTGAAGAGTGAAGAAAGAAGAAAAAGAACTCTTAAGGAACACAAACCACATCATCAATAACCCATAAAACTTCCCTTTCTTATAGTACCTAACTTTCTAAGAAAGTAGCACAAGCTTGGCGTCTGTGTTTTGCATTTCTGATTGTCTTACACATATTTCCTTTTTATCAAATTTTATGAAAGGTGTAATTATGTCGGCCCCCTTGAAATATCCCTGGCGTGTTCGTGTGGTGCTCAGCACATATAATTTAATTTGAATTCATTACTCCCCCTCCTGTCAGTTAATATATTCATGACTTCCAATTCCCTCATAGCTGTCCCACCACCTGGAGTGTCCTCCCTCATCTGTGTCACTCCTCCCCCCACCTCCTCCCCCATCCTTCCTACGCCTCACCCCTCCTGGCCCTGCCGGATCCCTGGGGGCCCATGAAGGGGTGTTAGGGCCAGGGTCACAGAGGCTGGGGGGCCCGCTGTCATTAGGGTGCAGTGGAATGTGTTAGCAGGGACCAGCTGGGACCAGCCAGCTCTGTCCTGGCCCTTTCTCTGCTGGTGCTGCTGGTGTTGGTGTGTGCATGTGTGTCTACTTTATGTGTGTGGTGTTAGGGAGTTGGTGACGCCTGCAAATGACAGTGATGCGATGGCAGAGGTGGGTATTTACACTGTTGAACTCAACATTCTTCTGCAACAACTTCTGTATTTGTTCAGTCTTTGAAAAGGTTCAACTGAGAATTGCAGAGTAGTGATTCGCGAGTTTGTGGATGGATATAAACTTAGTTTTTTTTCTGAGTCACAACTTTGACAGATGCAGGGTTGGAGTCTCCAGATTAAGATTCATATCTAATATTTACATCCATATTTGATGCTTGAATTTAACAACAAACGAAGCACTATTGGTAATCTGTGTGTTGTTTCACTAAGTAAATATTGTAGTTTTGAATAGCGTGAAATATATTTGAATAGAAAACAGGCAAAATCCCACAGTCTTTATGGGTCTTATTTGGATGACAGTGAGAACGCTTTTATGTTTGACTTCTACTTCCTCTTTGGGAATAGGATGCATTATTTATCCTCTACAAAAATATTACATCATTCAATAAAATGCCAACTGAGTAGTCATGTTTCTTTGCAGTTTCATGGTAGAAATTACTGAGTGTCAGCTTCAAAATGCTCCTTTCCTCCTTTCGTATTCTCTCTGTCTTTCATGTTGCACCTTTGTACCAGCTTCTCGACCGACACTGACTGAATATGTCCCTACTGTGTGGTAAATATTTCATGGCGGGGAGCAGCTCGAAGTTTGATCGTTGCAGGGTGTCGGTGTAGGAGTTCAAAGGAGATGGTGGGTCCTCTGACAGACAGCCAGAACAGAGTGGAGGAGGAGTAGAGACTGGGGGTAAGACAGGAGGTGGGGGTAGAGAAGAGAAGGCAAGTGGGGAGGGGGAGCAAGGGAGGGAGGCCTCTGCTGTGTGCTCAGTTTAAATTCAGCACCACCAATTTCCTGGACAGCTCCCTTGGTCTTCAACACAGGGGAAAACATGAAGTTGTGCAGTTTTATGTTGGAATATTTGAAACCAACTTCTATATTGGGACAGACATTTTTTTTTGTTTATCCATATGTACAAATAATTATCTAATTGAGGGAGCGAAAGCAACAGACTTCATCATTGCTAGTCATTAGCATTAAATGAGCACGTGTATGCGTGCGTGTGATACATGTTCATACTCATCTTGCTGTGTGTGTGTGTGTGTGTGTGTGTGTGTGTGTGTGTGTGTCTATGTGCAGATCTGTGTGTGTGTATTAGAGGGAGGAGGGTGGGGTGAGGGGCTTCATTATTAATCAGGGCTCTTCCCTTAGTGTGAGAGCTGCTCACACTCCATGGCTTAATGACTGAAAATGAGCCGTAATTATGGGCTGTCAGTCCAGCCCCTGGAACCCCCTCTGCTCCTCCATCTCATGGGTCCATTTTCTCCCCTTTGCTGCACCACACCCAGACTGCCATCACGTACCACCATCACTTATCACATACAATATATCTGAGTTACCTACCCCTACACAAACCCTATTCCACTACTAGACCAATCTAAAGTATTTGTCACAGAGTCACAGAAACAACGTTTTAGGCAAGATTAAGAAAAAATGCAGATGTCTGATACAATTCCTTTATTCAAATTGTGCTGCCTATAAGGCCCTATCACTTCATACACGCCTTACATTATAAGACATAAGTATATTGCTAATTAGAATTCCTCTTTCCATCATTCAAAGCTGAACACATGATCTGGAAACCACTTTATTCAGAAACCAACACACTTGAACCCAAAATCCGACAATAATACCAACAAATTAAAGATGGATGCATGATGGTTACCACTGCTTAGTATATATATATATATATATATATATATATATATACTTCCTGTTTTCCTGCTATCTGCCCCTTGTCTCTTTCTCGCTCTAACTCTCCTTTCCTCTTGCTCTGTGCACTTAAGCTCATCGTTATGCGGCGTGTGGTTTGCCAGAGCTGATGATGAATTTGTTTATGAGTGGAGAGAGCTGATTTCCCCTGAGTGGTCTTTCTCCCGGCCTTTCTCTCTCTCTCTCTCTCTCTCTCTCTCTCTCTCTCTCTCTCTTAATCTTACTCTTTCTCTCCTTCTCTTTGCATCAGTCCATCCAATCAAAAGCAAACTCTCTCCCCTCACTTCCCGCTGGCCTTTCCACCCCTGCAGTGTGCTTTACCAGTCTGAAATCAGGAGGGGTTACTGACCATTGAAATATATACAGAGACACGCGGATACAATTGAGGTCCTGGTTTTCTTTTAACAATGTTTAGAGTGTGGGTAATTGTTTGCACAACCCTGCCAGTTGAAACCCTTTAATATTGCTCAGTAGTTGTGTGAATTTAATCTTTTCCCTCCTGCAGCAGCAACTGTGACAGAAAGCACCAGGCTGTACAATTAATGGATTATAAGCAACACACAAATGCAAACGAGGACAGCCATAGTCAAAGAAACCCACATTTTAACAATATAATCCAACAGCCCTGGAAGCTCTCATGCATGAGTAATGTGTTGCTTGTTTAAGTCTTCAGCATATCTTACAATATGGCAAGTTTAAAAATGTAGGCATGTTGATGCTACAGACAATACAAACCATTTTGTCTGACAGGTCCCCCTCCTGGGCCTTTCAATATAAGCATGCTGTTTGAAATCTGCCTGCATACACACATGTACTGCATGCATGTACACAGGCGCCTTAACACACACACACACACACACACACACACACACACACACACACACACACACACACACACACACACACACACTTATATCCCTGTTGGAGGTGGTGGAAGTGCCAGCTATTATCAATTAATCTTTGCTGTGTTTTTTCTCTTGCAGAGAGTGGTACCATATGGTTCTCTGTCAGCCACTGCTTTTAATTTACTCCTTGCGTCTGCTGTGAAAACAGACCAACATCCTATGTAAATTGTTAATTTGATAGAGGGACTATAGGGAGACATGAAGGAGAGCACTGTATGTACACACAATACATATTGTGGATGCAGTAAGTTGCATGAGTTTCTAAATCCTGTAGTACCTCTCCTACACGGCATAGTGATGTGCTGATGCCTTATATTGTACACACAAAATTAGAGGAAAGACATTGGGAAATGAAACAAATATTAGGAAAAGATTAGTTTGGTAAATTTGGATTTTTATGTATGTCTCAGCCATCCATTTTTTAAGGTGTTAAGGTGTTTTGAAGGCTGCTATGTTGTGATAACAAAAAACAACAACATTACAGTAAAATTACACAATACATGATTTTTAAAAATGTATTATATTATGTCCCACAAAGCATTGCACAAAGGTAAATGGAGAAACATTTCGCAGGTGTAAAACATTTTTGCAGATTGTGGACAGTGATAAATATGGAAACCCAGACTGGCCTTTCTTGCATTTATTTTTTTAATGCTGTTATCTCGTGATAAGGAGTTAATCTTGAGAAACGTTATCTTGAGAAAACAAGCTTTGTTTTTTTCCTGAGGTCAAATGTTTAATATATGCTTCCCTGTGTGTCAATATGTTAAAATCACCCAAAGCTCACTGTATAATCTACTGATGCAGGCTGTTCTCATGAACCATTCGTACATATAGCTACGAAAAGTAATGCACTGTAACTGTAATATATTCCACGTATTTATTGCGGTATGCACCACATTGACTGCTGCTGTATAAGACTGCTCTGGTCCACGTAGGGAGGAGATTGGGGTGGATGGGTCATAAAGCATAGGGCTGTCAAGCGGGGGAGCAGAGTTTGTGTACCGGAAGAAGTTAAGGGAAAAACACAAGACTTTCAATAGGAAACGCGTGTTTGTGTCCCGGGAGGACTACTTAAGGGGACCGGTGTTTTAATCTAAACCACGATCTTTTTTCTAATCTTAACTACTCATTTTGGTGCCTAAATTTAACTGTAGTCGGCGCATGACAGTCACCTTTTGTCGGCTAAACTCAACTGCAACGGCCCCTGAAAGGACTGCTCACAGTCACGTTTTGCATGTCAGCTAACTGCAACAGCCTCTGAAATGACCGGCACCTCATGGTGACCAGTCCCGGCACCTCATGGTTACCCAGCTCACAGCCAAATTTAACAGGACACAGCTAAACGTAACTGTGACTGGTCGTCAAGTGACCAGCCGGTACCATATCATACAAACCCGTCCATAACAATGCGTTGACTGATGTTATACTTCTCAATACGCCCTCAAATTTTTACCGTTCAAACTGCATTTGAAAAATGCAATCCCTTCGTTCTTTTGCAATGTGAACTGCAAAGATAGCCCTTACCAGTCACGTTCAATGTTAGTTTATGTCAAAAGACACATGCCCTGGAAAACATAGAACCCCTGGAACATAGGGATGATCGCCCTGGTAAGTCTTCATGTGTGAATATTTCTACCTAGCACAGCCCAGCAGCTAATGCTAGCTGTAACAAAACAACACTGCAAGCTGCATGTGTCACAGTTCATAGTGCTGGATGAACTGAAAACAAAATGGAGATAGCTACAGTATAAGCTATCAAGACTCATTTTATCTTCTCAGATTCCAGCAAACATGAACCATTTTCTTTGTGTCTTAAATCAGCTGGTCTCTCACAACAAGACTTACTGGACCTCATTCACCAAATGTTCTTAAGAACAAATGTGTTCTTAAACCCCACTTACGCAGTTTTCACAAAGATTCTGGCATTCACCAATGTTTTCTTATTTGGAATTTGTTCTTAGGTAAGAACAGAATTTATGCACACTCAAGAGCACTCTTACGCACAATTTAGAGTTGACATGTTTGCACAAAACAAATAGCTATACCGTTTTCGTCCGTTCTAATTTAAAATTTAAAATTTCTCTCCATTTTGTAACTAATTATTTTCGTTATTTTACACATAATTACACGTTTGTTTGTTTTAATAAATACACACTACTTCTCATTTGTAAAGCACTTTGAATTGCCATTGTGTATTCTTTGTTCTAGGCCTATATAAATAAACTTGCCTTGCTTTGCCTTCAATTCACATCAATTATGTTAACGGAGAACCCTGCCATCCAATATAAGTGATTGATCATGCTATTCATACGCCAAGAGTATCTTCTATGTTTTGAAGTAATTTTTTTTGCTTCAGATTTCAGATCAAACCATTTCTTTTCTGCTTCATCGGTTCTGCGCCCTTCTACGGATACAGCATTCTTAATGAATACTGCTTATTCATACACACCTACTTTATTGTAAGCAGAACATGAGTGGATCAACCAATGCTGATATGTTTAGATGAGTTTAGCTTCTATAAACTGTAACATTCAACTTTAACATCCACAATAAAAGCAGCGCAGAATGTCTTACAAATTTCCAGACCCAATTCAATTTAACTTTGTGGCCTTTCTGTTCTAATTCACAGTTTTCCTCACTATCACAGCTTGTAATAACTGGTACAGCTAGATGTGAACAGCTCAAGGTTACATACTTTCAACTGCACTGTAGTGCCATACACTGCTTAGATATTTTTTTAAGCACTGGCAAAGCCATGGGAGGCTGGAAGCAGGGCTATTCTCCCTGCCCTGCTGTGTGTAGGTGTAAAAAGGGCAGAGGTGAAGATGGAGAGGTCTCTGTTGTGGAGGAGGGGTTAAGGACAGATGTGTGTGTTTTTTTTTCTGGATGTGAAGGTCTCAGGTGTAAAAGGAAATATGTGGGTTGGAGTGATGGTAAGATGAATTTGAGTATGTGTGTGTATATGTGTGTGTATATGTGTGTGTGTGTGTGTGTGTGTGCGTGTGTGTGTGTGTGTGTGTGCGTGTGTGTGTGTGTGTGTGTGTGTGTGTGTGTGTGTGTGTGTGTGTGCGTGTGTGTGTGTGTGTGTGTGTGTGTGTGTGTGTGTGTGTGTGTGTGTGCGCGTGTGTGTGTGTGTGTGTGTGTGTGTGTGTGTGTGTGTGTGTGTGTGTGTGTGTGTGTGTGTGCCTCTGTGTGTGTGCCTCTGTGTGATGGATGAGGTGTGCTAATGTGGTCTCTCACCACAGATATTATGGTCAAACAGACAATCCATCAGAGCATATTGGACCAGAGGATTCCTCTACTCCCATCAGTCCTTCGCACAGCAGAGCAGACGTGAAGTGTGCTCCCTATACTGTACAACCTCTAAGAATGTGTGAAATGTCTTTAGTGTTTCTACAAGACACAGAACATACAAGCATGCAACCATTCATTTGAAATGCCCCTAGACATTTAGCTAATGTTCTTACAGTAAAGGTGCAATAAATTACAAATAAGACCATCAACATTGTCATCAAACAATGATGGGCATTACCATGCTGAAAGCCGTAAAACCTCAACAAAAGATGCAACAAAATATTATTGTGTCTCCTGAATAATCGTGTGTCAGGGAGAGATGAAAAAGAAGACGTACCTTAAGCCATAATTATCAAGACATTTTAAAGGTAAAAAGATTTAGGGCAATTCTTCAGCATTATTTAATACTTTCAAAGTACTTTTTTCTTTTTTAAACCAATTTAAACAATTGACGTAGAGACACAATATTCAATTTTTTTTTTCATATCTCAGTTTCTACATTAACACATACAGTATAAGAATAATGTATTTTGATGGAAGCTACTTGATATTACAACCATGTGCACACAGTCAACACTGAGGGACACAATGGCGGACCGTGGCTAACCTTGCAGGCTGTGGATCGTCACACTTCACTACCTCAGTAAGATTATTAGGCTACAAAATATGGACTCACAAAATGTTTTTTGTGAAATAGGTTGACTTTGCTTCCATTTTTAACATTTTGGTCGGTCACAAATACACTCATTGTGAATACAGCAACAGTACTTCTATCTCCTGTCAATTCACCAACATGGACTGATTCCCTCATTAATCAATCACTGTGAGCATAGTAGGTAAGCTCATTCGTGAGTCACAACATGTCCAAAGCCTCTAGGGTCGTTCCATTCCTTAGTAAAAGTTGCTCTCAGCAGCTTTCTGAAACTAAACTGACACTTCAGTGTCTTTTACATTAACCTGGAGATCCTGGGAGGTTTACATGAATGAGCTAAGCTACAATTTGACAGCAAGATGAAAAACAAAATATGCATATGAAAGCTAGAATGACTAAGGGCACCTTAAATTGCACCATAACTCAGAGGGTCAAGCCCTCCCTTCACAGACACAACATGTGTTTTATGTGAGTTTGTGTGTGAACCAGCAGATATAGAGACATCAAAGTGAATTAAAACATTAAAAACTAAACAATATGTACTCAACAAGCAAACAATGTCTGTCACAACAATCTGGTTTTAGATTAATTTAGATAATCTGGAGACATGGCCACTATAAAATAATATTTTCTATGCTTATGGCTTTATCATGTTAGGATTTTTCTGTTGAAATATTTGTGAGAAGTTATATATACCAATCTTAATATTGTAGGTCATATAAAATGCTATCTATTTTAATGATTTTATGTGAGGCAGGTCTCAAGAGATAGTATCTCCAGAGACAACCCTTTGAAAGAAAAGACAAATACATGAATAATATAATACCTGCATTTTCATTTCTTTTGCTTTGGTTTCTTAGTTATATATTTTAAAAGAAATATTCCTCAAAAAATATTCAAATCACATCTAATATATTGATTAAGAGATTAATATAAGAGATTAAGTAGAGATTTGAAGCTTACTCTGTAATAATTATCCCTAACAGACTTTAATCCTTGCCGTAGTTTTGTTAGATGTAGTGTATAGTTGTTTTTCAAATAGGGCAAGGTATTTGGAAGTATTAGTTTTATGCTGTATAACCATATATGTTTTGTTTCAGAGTAACCTTGCTGAAACCAACAAGCATGTGAGTACTGCACAACTGCCATGACAATGAAGTCCTCTAAAAGAGCATAGCAGCAGCAGCAGCAGTGTTGTTAGGAGCGAGCCTGGCCAGTGTAGTGCTCAGGTGCTCAGTGGTGAAGGCCAATCATCACAGGGTTGGCTCTGTCTAATGAGGGGATCTCCATGATCCAGTATCCAGGACAGGGTACCCTGACCCTCATCAGCCAGTCCTCTCAGCTCCGGGCTCCAGCTGCTGCTGTACCTGGCTGGTACAGAATGAAAATTAAGGAGGAGACACACATAGGTAACATCATGTTGACCTTACTTCATATTATTTCTTAAAAGCTATGAATATATATTTTAATAGGGATTTTGATGCAAGAGTTTTTTTTTTTTTTATTCAAAGTAGCTGGCTTTCTGAGTCCTCACCTAATTATTCTAAAAACAACTTCCTCATCATGTATCATATATATACTGTGTTTATTTATTTTATTTTTTTTTTTTTTTTCAATTTATTTTGTATGTGTCCAAGTGGATTGTTTTCCTATCAAAGTGTACATTGCTTGAAAAAACCAAATACACTGGTGTGTACTGTCAGTTGCTACCCAAAAAAGGAATTGCTGCCAGTGAGTGAAAACAGTCACAGTTATGTCTGTCAAAGTCTGTTGCACTGGACAGTTGAAAAACAAAACACTGAAATGTACAAAAATGTTGATGAATATGTGTTGTCCTTTAGCCTGGGAAAACCCTGATAAACTTCCAGCAAATTTGAGATTTGCTCTGCAAGTCAGTCTGGCATAGAGCCCATTCAAGCCCATTTCCAATTTTTCCAAATGGAGGCACCAATCAACGATGACGATAGCGAAGCGACGGCAAGCAGCTTTTTGTCATAGACAGTAACATCAATGGACCAACAGATCCCGTTGATCTGGACGGAGACCAGTGAAGGCTATTAGAATCACTTTTCCGGTGATGGCTAAGCGTTACTCCAACTGAGCTTGAAGACGTAGATGTGACATGAGCAACCTGTCTGAAAGTTGTAAGTCTTCTGGTAGCTGCGCCAAGAGAAATCTCAATCATTCCCAATCTTGCAGCGACAGAGAGTATAGGTATATGTAAGGAGATAACATAGTCACAGGCTAATTATTACTAACTAAAATGCTAGTTAACATTAGTAATTAAACTTAAACAGCTAATGTAAGTCGAAACTGCCTGCAAGCTTCTCCTGTACTATACGATAATTCCTCTACTATGCGGCAGTAAGTCACGTGGTTATGACACAATTGTTAGCCTATTTTTACAAAAACAGCTGCTACGGAGCCATTACGTGAGGTACAAGGTAATGGAGCCTTTTATACATTGTCGTGTTTCTTTAGAAATAAACAATGGACAAATAGAGTCTTTAAACGCTTCAGATGTAAAGTTATTCGCTGTCAAAGTGGCGTCAAAATGAATGGCAGTCAATGGAATGCTAACGGCAGGTGATGGCTTGTTAGCATCAAAATGGCGCCATAGGAGATACGCGTTGTGGAGAGAGGCTTACCCCCTTGCTTTTTGTTTGCATTCAACATAACGGCCACCAAAGCGCAGCAACCCTTTGATGCCGCTGTAGTTGCTACGTCACCCGGATCGTTGGTCTGATTGGTTGAAGAACTATCCAATTGCGCCCAGAGGCATTTGAGCGGCGTCCGTTGGTGACTCCCCTTTCGAAATGAGCTATGACTGAAGCTTGCCCAGACCCACTCTCAGTTACAACTGAGAAGGGTCTGGTGTCAACCAGGCTAGTTGTCCTTATGAATAAAACCAAATTCAGTCAGGAACACTCTCGTCATAGATTTAACCATTTATTGCAAAAAATGGAAATACAGTTATACTTGGCGATGAAGGCTCTGTTATGATGATGCTCCCTGGATCAGCCAAGCTGCATGCCAAGATGACACAGGGAACATGCTGCTGAGACCCCCTGTACATAAGAGTAGGCACAATCCAAGACTTAGTTCAGACATAGTTATGATGACACCCAAAACTGAGAAGGTGGAGGCTGAGGTGGTGGAGGCAAGCTTTGCCAGCAGTAGCGGTGTGAGGCAGCATTGGAGTAGCAGGAAGCAGAGAGGACTAGGGAGACAATTAAATGGACCGCCTGATGTAAAAATGGCTGTGATTGGTTGTGACTGACTGGAATGATAATTCAATTAGTGGATCTATGACTTCCGTGTCCTGCGTGAACTAACATTGTAGTTAGCTTAATTAAATGAAATAAATGAAAAATGTTTACACTAAGACTGCTGCAGATCTCATTGTTTGCTTTTAAAAAAATAAAGAATGCAGGTGACAAACTTAGCCTAATAAATAGCCTACATCCAGCATTCAGTAGGTCTTATGCTCCCTGATAACTATATAAATAAAACAAAAATCTAGTAAACTGAAGAGTGATTAAAAACAAAACAAGAATACATTCAGATGTACAAGACTTAAAATGAACAAACATTTTTTTACTTTCATCAAAAGTCACAGGAGGAATCAAAATAAGTCAGACAATTTAATTAATTTTAACGTGCTAGCTCTGGCTTCTTAGACAGTTGCTTTCAGCACACCGACGCTCTGTAGGGTTTTCTAACTAACCTTGCAACTACTGTATTGCAAAAAGGCTTGGCGTTTTTTGTTCTTCAATAGGAATGTCAGATGCTTTCTAAAGCACAAAACCTTGAGGTGTTTCAATGTAGGGAACTTCATTATACCATTCAGAGCATTCTCCTCCACTCAGAAAGTTAGGATTTATTCACCATGCAGAGTAATCTCTTTTAATAAAAAAAAGACTGGAATTGCTGCTGAAAACAAGAACTTTTTTACCACGCACACATACAGTATGTGCATACAGTGTGAGTGGCTGTGTTCATGTGTTGATGTGAGTCCACACATTCTTGTCGGTATCAGTGTGTGTGACTGATCTTGATCGTTCACATTCCAACAAGTCCTCATATAACAGAATGACAAAATAGGTTGCTTTGTTCCAAAAAAAATTCTGAACTGCCTCTATGGTTAAGGTCTCTTTAGGATTCAGAAAATTAAACTAAGGTTTACAAAAGATTGTGGTTATGCTAACCAGAAAAGTTCACCTTCATAGTTAAACGAATCCAAAGTTGGCTGTTGGTAGGAGATGGGACGCACACTTTAGTGTCCAGTGTCAAAGTCACACACTTTGTATGTAACAATCTACACCGACCTCATCCCTCCCTGAGACTTTTTGCATGATCTTTCTCTAACCTTACCCAAGTATTTTAGTTGCATGACCTTTAACCATACAGTACCTTAAACCACAGTTAATTTGGCATTAACACAATCTTTCCTTGATCTTAACCATACTATACTTGTCATGCACAGATTATACGTAAAAAAATTTAACTGGACGTATTCAGTATTCTTTGCAGAAACGTCATCAATGATGTCGCCGGTGAGGCCAGTCTCTCACGTTCATTATCTAGGCAAAGTGATTGGACCGCTCCCACAATACAGATGCAGAGACAAGGCCAAAGTCATTGTGCAACTTTGCTTTGCATTTGCCATATGCATTATACTCTTGACAGTCCCTCGCTGCCTCGCTCCGCTCTACACCATTTTCACATTTCCATCCTAACAGGTTTTCTCATATTGAGCCCTGTTGAGTCACAGCTTTGCATGTTCAACTCCCAACTCCCCCCTTGCATACACACTAATATAATATAGAGATGGACAACTCAGTGAGTGCCAACATAATCACACATGATGCAGTACACTCATTCAGAGTGTTTTCTAAATAAGAGCAGCATACAACTCAACAGCTCTTTCACAACGGACATCTACTGTATTTGCCAACTTGAATGCTAATTTATCAGCATGCAAGCATGTGCCTCACATACAAATGCTGTGTGAAATACATGTTTGATCACACACAAAGCTAAAACTGATAAAAAAAGATGGCCCTGATGATATGGTGCAGGATTTATTTTGCTTACTAAATTCATTCATTCAGTTTGTTTTGTACTGGCTGGTGCCGCTGGTCTTAAAATCAAATTAGCAAAACAAATCAACAATATGATGTGCAGGCTTGCTGATTGTTGCTGTTTTTCTCCCTTCATTTTATTGGCATTTTTTCCCCTCCTTTCCTCCATTCTTCCTGAAGTTGCAGCTTTCTCGCCACGAGGGTCCCTGTGGACCGGACCAGATGTTCCAGGCAGCACACTTCCCCACTCTCTGCTTCATGGAATATTCATGGGCAACCAGGCACCGCAGCACAGCACCGCGCCGCACAGACCAGAGACCACTTATTTATTTATTTCATCACCCTGCTGCCTGGCTGTCTAATGCACAACAACAGTTCAACATGAAAGAGCATCTTCTCACCTTCCTGTTTTCTCTCAGAGTCACACACACACACACACACACACACACACACACACACACACACACACACACACACACACACACACACACACACACACACACACACACACACACACACTTCCTTGTTCCTTTATCGTGTTTCTTTTCATTGGCACGGTTCCCCTGGATACATAAACATGCCTTACTTGATATCAATGGGTATTTTGATGGATCATTCCGTGCCCCTCCTTTCTACCTTTCTTTTACCCTGTTCTTGTTTTCTCTCTCTCTCCCTCACTTTTATTAGGCAGATGGGTGAGGAGTGAATGGAGTGTTGAATAACTGATGTTTGTCTGGGAAGCCTAATGGTAGTGCTTAAATACAATACCATTATTTACAACCCTGCCTAATGCATTGGGACACTTAAATTCTTTGTTTGGTGGTGATAATTGGGCTAAATGCTCCACAGTAATGCATCCTGTTGGGTGGTTAGTGGCATGTTTTCCGTGATGGATTGGTTTGTTGTTTGGACAGAGGTTTGAAGGCCATTACTTATCAGCAGACGCCCAAGTAACATTTATGATTAGCCTCACTGGCCAAGTAGTCACTCCAAATCCTGGCAGGAGGAACCTGGAATGGACATTTAGTGTTTCTTAACCTAAAACAATAGAAACATCTGTTTTTGAGGATGTCAGTGTCAAGAGCAAAAAGTGAGAGGAGGGCTGAAGGAAGGAGCTCATTTTCAAAGCTGTGGAAAGACAAACCAGCTTTCTGGGCACAAAAGGAGGCAGGGAGGCAGAGAGCCAGGCGGTACCTCTGCTCCACTTGACTGCGGTCCAAAATGACAGCTGACGGCTGTTGCGCAGACATCATGGACCAGCAGATGTGGCGGCAGCTTTCCAAGTACAGAAACACTTCATTTGTCCTTTCTTACTCTCTTCTTCTTCTTCTTCTTCTTCTTCTTCTTCTTCTTCTTCTTCTTCTCCTTCTTCTTCTTCTTCTTCTTCTTCTTCTTCTTCTTCTTCTTCTTCTTCTAGGTTTGCTACTCGTTTGCTTATTACTTCTTACTTACTGCCCTTTCCAGTAAAAACTGTAAAAAGAGGCAACAAGAGAAGGTTTGTGTTCTGATGTCAAGCAGTTGTTTAGTTTCAGAGACTGATCCCCCTGCAGTCTCCCAGCATGCACCTGTGGTGAAGAGTTTATTCAGCTCTCTACCAGCTGAGGCACAGCTGACTACTCTCTGGCCCACATCCGGCGCTATTTCCACTCCAGCTAATCAAATTGCTTTTACATCATCAGCAGCTAATATAATTCTTCAATTATATTATACAATTACACTAAACATTTCATGTTTATCTAACTGTAAATACTACCCTGAATTTCCCTCATTTCTTACTTTTTTGTCAGTGTCTCTCCTTGTCTGCAACTGTGGATAGCTGTATCTACCATCTCTTTCCGGGCAGAATTTATTCTGATCACTCAATGTTTATGGCGTCCTCTGGTCCAAAAGACAATAATCCCCACGCAGCAGCAGGGAAAGAAAAGCAGGGATCCTCAGTGGGATGAGTTTATCAGGAGTGTAGGTCAACTAGGCCAGTTAATAATGCTGTTATCTTGGAGGCAAGGAGGAGGATGGAGGGGGGAGGAGGGAGCAAAGGAAAGAGGAGATGTGGGGTAAGAGAGAGGGTGGGAGGGAGGGGTGCAAAGAGAAAATAAAAGTAAATAAAAGACAATGGAGAAGGAGTGGGAGGGAGAGAGGTACAGTGGAAGGAGTTCCAGAAGTGCAAAGGGAATTAGCCCATGGTTCAAAAGGAGCTGTGCCCACAGAGAGAGAACCCTGCTGGGTCTATGCAGGGGGGGGGGGTGCAGGTGGCAGTCTGGAGGGGTGTGTATCAGTGCATGTGGCTGTGTTCCTTTGTGTGCAGTATGCAAAGGCAGGTCTGCCATATTCAATATTCCTGTCAGCCAGGACTTAGAATACCAAAACAACCTGTCTGGGAGTATACAGATGCTCCTGCCTCTCCACATCTTCCTCCCCCCACCTTTCCTCCTCCTTCTCCACCTCCTCTGCTCTGTTTTCTCCCTTTGCTCTCCTCACACATATGGTCCACCATTTCAACTGCTATTCCTCTGACAAAACTGATATTTGTTTCTAATGGGGTTTAAGTTTGAATAAAACATTTGTTTTGAGAGATCATTGATGTGTGCTAATAGATAAATAGCACGGCTGCATAATTTTGTCTAAGACGACCTAGACCTCAGTCTATGTCAAGTCAAAGTGCTGGTAAGTAGAGGCAAGCTGAAGGCACAACTTTGCAGGGATAAGAAAAAAGCAAGGTTTGTGTAAGGATTGTGTAAAAGCTGAAAAAAGTAATTTTGAGTTGTGTTTTGGGCTTGTATCTGCTGTGGATTTGAATAGGGGGAAAACCACATTGTAACATGTCTGTGATTTCTCTTTCCTGTTCCCTCTCACATTTAGACAAACCTCATAAGATATGCTTGTAGTGTTGAGAAGAAGGCATGCTCCGCAGAACAAATGGTGTTAATTTGCCGCGCCTCTCTGAAGCTGCACATTAGAGAGAAGCCTTCAGGGAGAGAGGGAGGGAGGAGGAGACGTGGGGTTGAGGGGGTGGGTGGGGGCAGCGGAGGGAGGTTGGGAGAGGGTGGAAGGAGGAGGAGGAGGAAGAGGCAGCAGCTGTGCTGGAATTAATGTCTGCATGCCAAATTAGAAACACCATGCATCTCCGTCAGAGATTCACAGAAAAAAAGGGAGGGCTGGGATGGAGGACAGAAAAGAAACAGAAATACAGTGAGATAAACATAAAAGACGAATAGATAGATAGATAGATAGATAGATAGATAGATAGATAGATAGATAGATAGATAGATAGATAGATAGATCGATACTGTACATGCATGCATACAATACAAAAATTGATAGATCACATAAGCAACCTTTAATCCTCTTTCATCACTTTGTCTCTCCAAAATGTAACACTGTACCTGCAGAATATCCATCATGCCACAGTTACACCTATGCGTTGTTTAGGTATACATATCACATGCCTCTTTACTGGCTGGTTGGAAAGTATATATATGTGTGTGTGTGTGTGTGTGTGTGTGTGTGTGTGTGTGTGTGTGTGTGTGTGTGTGTGCATGTGTGTACTGATGTGTCATTGATAGAACACCCTTACAGCAGCGGTGCAAGGCTGGTGGGGGCCACCGGTCCCAGTGGTGCCCCCTAGGGACAGAGCATGCATTGCATTATCAGGCAGGGGATCAATAATGAGAGTACAAGCTCTTTCTAATGATAGCTGCAGGCCACAGGGCCAGGGGCCTCAGGGTACCGAGCTGGCAGGACAGCCCTCATGAATACAGTATAAGACTGGAGGAAACCGTGTTTGTGTGTGTGTGTGTGTTGTGTACAGGTTGAGTGTGTCTCTGTGCATATGCATGCGCCTGTATAGGCCAATATGGGTGAGAAGTATGTCAAATGAAGGACACAGAGAGCAGATGGCTGGTTGGAGCTGTATGGACACCTCACCTCATCTCTTCCTGCCTCTGTGCATCATTCAGCCTGGACTTTTTCCTCTGCAGCATGACTCAATGTACCTCACTGCTCACTCACTTACAATATCACAATATCACACAACCCTGAATCCTATAATAAACACACACAGAGCATATTCTGTGTTATACACAACCATTTTGGAACCCTGAGGTTGTCTGTGAGGTTCAATATTTACACCTTTTCACTCAGTGATAGCCCTGAGATATATGCACAGATGCATGCCTGGTTAACAATTTTCTGTAGTGTTGTGCGGTGTGTAGTCATAACTGAATTAGACAAAATGAGCCTCATTGTCGTCCTGTTCGTGCGATTCCTTACAGACACAAGCTGCAGCAGGTCACACAGCAGAGCGACCATATAGAGCGACAACAAGAACAACAACAACATGCTCATTAGCTCATTTCTGTTTTTTTCCCTCTCTTTCTCTGCTGAGCTAAATTAACCATCCCATTTCTCTTCTTTGTGTGTCCTCTGCAGAAACAAAGTCATGTGCCCCCCCCCAAACACACACACCCCTCCTCCACATCACCCCTTCCACCCTCCCTGCCTCGCTTCCCCTCCCTACTCCCCACCCATCCTGTCATTGTAAAGTGTGCGTCTCCTGTCTGACCGTACTCCCCCACCTCACACCTCCCTTCAACCCCCCCCTTCCCTTTCAACCATTGCCATCCTACCTTACCCCAACCCCCTTCCTCCCTGAGCACATACCCACTGTCTCTCTCCCACCCTGCCTTCCAATCACCCCCCGGGAGGTGACATCTGCCGGGATGTGCTCGGCTGGTTCCAGATGCACCACCGCCTCTCCCACCACTGCCACCCGAGCGAGTGAGCGAGCGAACGACACCCCAGCACTCATTTCAATTCCATCACCCTCTCCCAATCATCTTGCCTCTCCCCAGTGCAACATTAACGAGCCTCTTTCATTTGAATACATAATTAGCCGCCCGAGCACTCTGCTTCACTAATTTTGAGACAAAAGGATGGAGGAGACGAGGGGGTGGGGGGGTGGAGGGTGAAAGGGTGGGGGTGCATGTGGGATGAAGAGGATGAGGCAAATGATAACAAAAAAAAAGAAGAGGAAAAAAAAAAACATTTGCATTTTAATTTGGAAGCAGAGGGGGGATTCACTTTTTTTTCAATCAGGATATTTTTCTTTGTCTTTGTCTCCTTTCTCTTGCCGTTGCTCTTTCCATCATATCTAAATTTGGGATTGTATAGTTTTTTTGGTTCTGTGTACCAGTTCACAGTATTTCAATGTGACTACATCTGCCTTAAAGTTGTTTTTTGTGTGTGTGCGTATCTCTAAATGACAATGCATGCATGTGTGTGAGTGAATCCATCATCAGCCCTTAGGGCATGCAGTGCTCCCAAGCCAAAATAAACCCCACTTACTCCTGCACAATAAATCATTCTTCTCAATGAGCTGAAGCCAGCTGAGACGCTCCTTAGTGCATTACAATTTCATCTACATTCAATAAACATCTCTGCTGTTGCCCTCACTGTGGGTGATTTTAGTTTGCTAGAGGCTTTTTCAGCTGCTTGGCGGAACATTTAAACATAAATGAACATGCATCAGGCCTATATTATATTCCTTGGTACATTCCCATAATTAACTGGAGCTCCATTAGCTCTTTGGTATGTTGTGTGTGAATATATTTGTCTGTAAGAAAAGAAGGAAGGACTGAGAGATAGAAAAGGAAGAGATCAAAAGCAACAAAGTAAGGAGACACTGTGCCAAAGAGGGAACAAGCGAGACACAGCGAAAAGAAAAGTGGCTGTGTTTGACTATGTGTACTTATGTAGCCTGTGAAAGTGATGTTGCCTCTCTTCCTTCTTGGTGGTGTGCCAGGCCTGGCCTCCTGGCAGCCATCGGGGGAGCCAAATGACAGCTTTGATCCTATTAGGATCCGCGCCAAATCAACACTTTGCTCATTAAGGGCCTGCACACGCCAGCTAACAACGCGCCCGCCTTCAATGCCGACCCTCTGTGCCAACCAGCCATGCCCTGTGAGTGCCAGACTCACCTGTCGTCACTGGGTGAACACAGCAGCATGGAGAAAACACTTTGCAGCGTCAGTGCTCACTCAACAGATTTTAAATTACACAATCTTGAAACGTAACTAAAATTTCCGGTGTTGTGTAGAAAATCATTTACAATAGACAAGGTTGGTGTCATTAAGTTTGTACAACATTTACTAACGTACACATCCAGGTTACTTTTTTTTAACCATCAGCATACACCACCAGAAAAAATGCAGAGGGGCAGCTCATAGTACTTTATGATAATACGAGACCTTAACATTCTGCTGTGAATTAGACAAATGCTCACATTGACTATTGTATTGTAAAGAAAACTGTAGCAAAATGTTGCAAGACAAATTTGTTTTACCCTTACTAAAGTCTTTGAATCCCACATACCAGTGCGCACAGATGCTTACACACAACCCACTGTGACCCATCCACCAATCCCCCCTTCCTCTAATGGAACGCTCCAGGTGACTGTGTCATTTTAATGACACGTTATTGGCTATTGACAGGCTGGTGGCTGGTTCAAGAAGGTCACAGGGTTCAGGTTGAGCTGACACACTCTTGGGAGACAAACACAAACACACATACACACAGTGGAGATAAAAGCTCAGTTCCATCTTATTTACTGATCGACCCCAATCTTTGTCTCTCACCTCTGACCTCTTCCTGGGGAATCTCCTTATGGATCTTCACTGCTTCGCTGACTTATTGAGCTGAAAACACTCCTGCCAAATTCTGGACACTAACATATGCACACGTAAACCCATACACTCACACACAAGTCTATGATATACAGACTTCTACTTGTAAATCATCAGATTTACAAGAGACTCCTGTAATATGCTATATTCTTTTAGGATTTAGCATACACTTGATACACGACGGATTGCAGAGCTCATCAAGGTGTATTACAGGCCAATGTGTCAATGTAGCCAATGATGCTACAGTTCAACACTTGCTTTCATGTGTCCTAACAAAGAAATACACATATTATCTCTATCGTACATTGTAATGTATCGTCTTTTCTTTGTTTATAATTTTGACTTAAGGATTCCCCGTATTGTTACGAAAGGGTTAAGTCCATTTTCAGTGTGTTGTCTGCTCCGCATCGATGTACATTATGTACTCCTAATTTGCATACTGCAGCGCGAGCTCAATTAAAATGAACTTTTAATTTCTTACAAGTAAATTAGTTTTGCATGCGATGCGTGCAAATGTCGGGATAATGGGTGCTTTTTAATGAGCTCACAAGCTGAGTGCATCTGATCAACTCTTGGGGTGGAGGAGAATGACGCAAGGGACACAGCACCCAACCACCTTACCTCGCTGTCGCCACCCACCCTTCAAATCTCCACCACCCACTCTAACTATGTTTTAAACCAAAGTTTTGTTTCCCACCGCACCCTAAACCTGTTCTTAGAAACTTTTGTCTCCCCTAATTCATCTTTATTTTCTGACCTTCTCCCACCCTGCATCCCTCTGACTCCACATGACTCACATCCAGCCTTTCAACATCCCTCTGCTGTCTCTTACTCATTCTTACCTCTCTCTCTTACCATTGCACTTTCCCTCCCTCCAGTCTGCTCCTCCCAAAGCCCTATTTCATTCTCCCCTCCTGCTGCTCCCCTCTGGGGTGCAGAGGTGGTCTTTGTGCGCTGAGTGCTGCTGATGTCAGGGCTACTGAACAGGTGCGCAGACAGAAAGAGCCCCGTTGTTGTGGCAGGACGGCTAGGTAAACAAGCGCACCAGAGGTCCATGCCACATTGTCACACACACACCCACCCACCCACCCACACACAAACACACACAGATTCACCAAACATATGCACACCCACGGATATCTAACATCTCAGTTCAGAGGAGTAGGAGTGCAGAATGGAGTTTAACATGGCTTGGGGGACACACAAAGCTGGATTACAATGAGGAAGTCGTACACACACACACACACACACACACACACACACACACACACACACACACACACACACACACACACACACACACACACACACTCACAGAAATAAACACACACCTATTAGAGCAGAAAGTGTGTCACCACAGTGTGACCCTCGCTGTGCTGCAGGTGCTCACTGTGTGAAATGCTATAGGCCAAGAAGCCGCTGAGGGGTTATCTGAAAGCCACTGCCCTCACCACACACACACACACACACACACACACACACACACACACACACACACACACACACACACACACACACACACACACACACACACACACTCTCTGTGCTCTTAGTATTTCTGGCTGAAAGGTTTTGGTCGACCACAACTCTTTCATTCATTTTTTTATTTTCACTTTCTCTACCTCTCCTTTGTTTCCCTCTCTTTTGCCCTCTTCCCTATGCCAGCATCTGTTTTTCTCCAGTCTTCTCTTTGTCTCAGCAACATCCTCTCTCCAGGCTGCCCTCTGGCTCTCCGTCTCACCCACCTTCCCTCCATCTCCCCTTTGCATCTCTTTCTTCATCCCTCCCAGCCCTTCTCCATTTTCTATTCTGCCCTTGCTCTATTGCTTTTTTTTTAACTCTGCTCCCTCCTCCACCACGCTGCACAGCTGTGCAGAAGCAGATTAGTGTGTTAGTACCTGTGAGGCAGAGGCACGGCAAGCTGCATGCTAAAACCCAATCAGCTAATGCTGATAAAGGAGGCGGGGTACGGACATCTGTTCACACAAAACACCAAACTCATTTGAATCACAAGATGAAATGACTCACATCTGCTGAATTGAAAAATATCTTTTTGCCCTCCTTGTTTTAATTTGGGTGGAGGTGGGTATACTCCAGATGTCAGGGCGATATTCTGAGTGACAGGTGTCGAGAATTGCAAAGGAATATATTTGAGTGCATTTGTGTTATTTTTATGAACATACTTATTGTAGGTACTCTCTAAATTTATAGATGCAGATGTTACTACACATTTGATAAACATATTTCCATGTTGAGGAGTGTTTCGTTTTGTAAATGTGCGGTAATGATCAGCTTATGTGTGTGTGTGTGTGTGTGTGTGTGTGTGTGTGTGTGTGTGTTTGTGTCACTGTTGAGCATAACCTGAGTCGTAAAGCAGACTGAAGCAGGATTAAAAGATTACTCCACCAATTTACCATTGCACTCCTATAACACTGTCAGATTCACAATGGACAGTTAAAGATCCCCTCCAATAAAAATCAAGTTTTTCACCTTGTTAACATGTCCATATGGTGTTTTTATATGCTACAAGACATATCATGAGCGTAATAAGCAGTCAACGCCATGGCTGAGCATTTCCGCCTTGGAACTGCAGTGTACTTATGACCAGGGTTTCAAACGTCACATACTTAAGGAACCAATCCCATCAACCCACGGGGTAGGGCTGTCCATATCATTGGCATAACGCTTTGGCGAAACGAGGGGTATCAGAGGAGAAACCAGGGGTAGTTACGTGTCTGTATTTTCCAAGCTAAGTTTCACTATTTTTAAAACAATGGCAGTTATATGTATAATTACGTCATAACAATGTGACATAAGGTACACACTGTAGCAGAAAAAACTAAAGCTGTGTCACCACTGATAATGTTAAGCTAACAAACAACATAAACAAAACAAACTAACTACACTTACCATTCCGATAAATCTGCTAGTCATCGATTTTGGTGCACAACAGACTCCTCATCTGAGTCTGGGTCTGACTGAGGCTCAAAAAGTATGGCGGAATCTCTCCAGTGTTTCCTCTCATGCTAGCCATCTCGATGCACACTGCTCCTTCACCAGTTAACTTGGCGCAAGCAGCGGCGGTTGGTAGGGCGTGAAGCCAGATCCAGAATCTCTCAGTGAGGGAGAAAGAGTAGATATGCTTCCTGCCCCTTTTTTATGTGGAAAAAACTTTGTTAAACTAAATATCAATCATAGACTTTGCGCAGCTCCCGCAACAACATACAAGCATGTTAATAAATGCATGCATAAGCATGTATAAGAGATTCATACACCAAACGAACAGTCACAACTCAGGAAGAAGAAAAACAACACCCTTTACTACTCTTACTCTCTCTCTCACCATCTTCTCTCTTCTTTCCTTCTTTCTAAGAAAACACACTCACGCACAACTGTCTCTGGCCACTTACCAATTGACCTGATCACCACTCACAGGCACTAAACACTCAGCACAAGTGTTTATGGGCCAAACACTGAGGGAACAGTGGAAAAAGAGATGCTGTTAGAGTTTATGGATGTGGCTGAAGGACAGGAATGAAACCAGGCTACTGCTAATGAATTCAAAATGTCAGTGATTCTATATTTTTATTTATTTATATAAGTTTATTTCATCCACTAAACAAACAAGCAACTTAATGCAAAGACCAAATTTCAAGTCCTGAATGAAAAGAAGCAGAAAGAAGTTTCATCTTACATAATCTGCCCCTCTTTCAAAAAACATACATTAACAAAACATATAATTAAATAATACCCCCCCCCCCCCCCTTTTTACCAGTCACAAAAGAACAGAACAAAAACTGAATTAACACATTTTATATGGACTCAACATATTTGCTTTAATTGTTTTTTGTTTTTAAATAAAATGTTTATTTTAGATTCTTTGGTGTCCCTGTTGAGATTGTTCCATAAATTGATTATTTTTACTGTGATGCAATACAAACAGTTGCACTCAGATTTTCAGAGACTATGTATTGAGTTTCTAGGGTATAATTAAAACATGAAAGTACCCCACCTATTTAAGTTTGATAGGGGATGATCTCAGCGCTGACTGGCCTGCATTATTCACAGGGCTTATGTATTGATACATATTGACTTGGTTTACAAATCCCACTCGTTTGTTGTAGGGGTGTGGTGCTGTAAATGCTACATACTGTAGGCATAATGTTAAACATATTACACAATACACAATACAATACAATAAGCAACAAAACCAAAGATGACCCTTTGAATTTTATGCATGGATTGGTTTTTCGTCCTTGATTGATCAGACTGTAACATAACATTTATGACAGTTTCTTCCACATTTCAAGACCATTTTGCGAATGTGTTCCCAACAGAAGATGATCAACAGTTGTCATAACAGTTGTGAGACATGCTTTTTTAATATTATCATCTAAACAGGATGATTTTGTTTGATGTGTGCAATGAGTCGGACCTGCTCAAGAAGGCAGAATCTGTGGGTTGGTGACTGTTTCACTGCAGTTGTAGCAGATGTTAGCATCAAATGTGCCTGCAGATGTTTAAAAAATATTTCAAAGCTCATTGTTCAGTAGACGTTTTTATTGACACTGAATCGAACTGGATTTGTCATTCAAATCAAACAAACTATAGAACACACACACACACACACACACACACACACACACACACACACACACACACACACACAGAGTGCGTCTCACTATCTTTGTGGGGACCCGTCATTGACATAATGCATTCCCTAGGACCTACCCTAACCTTAACCATCACAACTAAATGCCTAACCTTAACCCTTACCTTAACCCTAACCATAACCTAATTCTAACACTAATCCTAAAACCAAGTCTTAACCTTCAAACAGCCCTTTAAAGTTGTGGGGTCCAGCATTTTGGTCCCACAAAGCTGTCCGGACCCCACAAGTATACTGTATTCCCGGATTTTGGACCCCACGAATGTAGTTAAACAAGAACAGACACACACACACACACACACACACACACACACACACAAAGGCTGTGACTTACCTCTTTTGAAATTAAACTTTAGTTAATTATTTTATGTATTTCACTAGTAGGACATCTTTAGTGTCACTTTTTTTCTTAAATAAGCAAATTGTTCGCTTCTGGGAATGAATGGAATAATAATTCAATACATCAAACAAACAAACTCTGCTGTACTACAAAAATAGACTTACTGCATTGCACAGCCAGTAAGAACCAAAGATATTACTGTCAATTCTCAAACTAAATAAATTAGTGCTGACAATCACAAAATTGTAAAATAATTTAAAATATTGAATCATGAGATAAGTTATAGTTGTTGAAAATACTGTACATTAATTAACACTTACTAAGATGCCCTTATATCTGATTATACATACATTATAATGTTGTAAACAATGTATTGTTTAATGTTCATATTCACTAATACTATAATACACTTATATAGGTGATTACAGTAATAGGGGAGGTAAAAGAAAGTAAGGAGTATAAGAAATCTAAAATTATATGGGAGAATAGGTAAATGTTATATAGTTTGTGGTGGTTTAGGATTTAATAAGACATGGCATTGTAATTATATGAATATTAATTACAGTAAAAAATGTAATTCAATCAAACAAATAAATGATACATTTGATGGCACATGAAAAGCCAAAAAATGTGTGTAGCATGGGCTGCATGCAACGATAACATGAAAGTGTTATAATGAACGTAATGTTATTTTAAGCCATCTTATTGTTAGAATTATCAGTGCTAAACTCATTACAGTATGTTTAGCGTAGCCTAATTTTTTTTTCTGTTGCTTGAGGACTTGTGTGTTTGTTCATGCATTTTACATTCGTCTTTGTGCACTTCTGTATCTGGTCCGTTTTCTGATGGTCTGTTAATCTGAGCTGCTCCCTGTGCACTCGCACAAGCTCGAGGCATGCATATTTTCTCTGTACATGAATGGCGATTAGCGCAGCTCTGCCAATCACTATAATTTACATTAAATTTGAAATTAATTTCACACTTTTTTCTCTCTGTAATTATGTCAACAGCTGCTGTGAAACCAAGCTGCACACATGAATTTTAATGCCCATTTCTTTTAAATCCCTCTGAACTTTGGAGAGAAAAACACAACATTGTGGCAATATTTCTGTTATAAGCTTGCAAGGATTTAGTGTTAGGGAGGGAAAATTAAATTGATCATTAAGTATCCCGTGCTTCAGTCTCACAGAACTACAAGACTGCCCCATCGATCCATCTGTTCATCCATCTGTCTGTCAACCACTGACCATCAAAACTTTAGAGTGAATTTGTCTTTTTTGAAGGCCTTCATGACGTACAACTAAATTGACAATTTATACAATGACAACAAAGACTATATTTTAGTTTAAGTCATAATATGTCATAGTGTTTACTGAAAGTGCTGTTTTTCTCGGTTATTACTAAAAAGATCTTAATTTATTTTCATAATAGGGCTTAAAAATGACTATGAAAGAACAAATGTATAAATTAAAATGATCTCTTCATCATATGTTTCTATGATCTCTACAGAGGGCTATTGAATCATTCACAATACCCGGTGCCCTGCATGAGATGATGGAGGAGCCCCATGCAGTGCCAATGGATTCAGTCTGCTTCGCTCTTTATCTCCATGTCACTGTTAAGGCTTTAAAGATTTCACCTGCTAGGCCCCCACACTCCTTGTGCATTAACAAACCTTGCCCAGCCCTGCATGTGTCCACCTCCCTGCTGGGCCCGACATTAGACTATTTACCAATGATAGAAATGTATCTGTGAGGTCAGTATATATGTCTCACTGTGTTTGTGTGTGAGAGAGATACAGAAAACGAGAAAGGGATAGAAATTAAGAGGGAGATAGACCGAAAAAGAAGGAGAGAGAGTGAAAAAGGCAGAATGAAATGTGAGATCAAGGGGTCAGGATGAAGCATTCAAGCTCCCATCTCCCCACAGCAGGAGCCCACAACCAGCAGCCCTGCAATTACATAGCCATTTAGGACAGACGCAGAGGGAGGGAGGCCCAGACCCCTTAAAGCTCTCCAACTAGGACCTTTATGGAGCCAAATGTTTTGTCAATTTCAAAGAGAAAATTGTAAATGAAAAGCTACGACACTGATTTGAATACTGATAAAGATAACATAACCAAACTATAAATAAGTGTATGGTTTCTCTTTTTCTATTTTTCTTCTTCAAGTGTCATTTTCATTCATTCATTTCTTTGCATAAATAATGTATTTAATTTTTCTTTATCTGATTATATTTTAAAGTGTCAGATCTTATGTTAACTTTAGCCCATTGCTTGTCCCAAATCTCAACACTGAGATGACATCATGCACATAAAAATACATTTACTAGACTCTGGGAAAGTTCTACAAATATTAATTCTTAATGTTTTAAACTTCGTAACACCAATTGACCAGTTTGCAGTTGGAGGTGTCCTGTCAGCATGTTTACAGACATCTCTTTAGTAAGAAATAGCAGTCTTTGGGGGAAATGCTTCCTGGGCCACTGGGTATTTTTTTTTTCACTAAGCGGTAGTTGGTCAAGGGATAAACTGGCATCAAGGACTTGAGCTCTTTTACAATAAGACATTCCCCTTCTGTTCTCAGACTTATTTTTCCGCTTAAATATAGATGATTTTACAGATCAAGTATAGTCATTCACATGTTTTTCCATTTCTGTTGTCGGATAACTACACAAGTATAAATTATTCACTTGATCAAAGGTTTATTCAGCATGACCGAAATTACTGTTACAGTAGCTTTGGTGAACTGGCACTATTTATGACTCTCAATCACAGATGTGTCTCATAGTGTCGGGATTTGGTGATATGGGATCTGTTACTATTGAGAAAAACACATTATCATTGATTACAACAAAGTCAAAAGACAATTAAAGAGAGGAGTTAAAGATTAACAGATTGGCTTTGGCATCTCAAACTATCTAAATCATGTCTCTCTGCCTAACACACATACTCACTCAACCCCTTTTCCGTCATAAATGTGAGTGTAAAGGCAGAGGTGGAGGGATATTGATGTGAGGTCGAACTGATGAGACGAGCAGGTCATCAACTTCTTCACAGCTGCCTGCTTCTCTTCAAGACTCAATGGTAACCAATCAGAGCAAATATCTATTGATTAGTGAGGTAGGAAAATGAGGTGCTGGTGGTGAGTCGCATGCAGAGGGGCGCCTCGCGGGAGCAAAGCCCAGGTGATAATGACTGCGGCCTGCTCTGCCCTCCCTCCTTGTCTTGCTTCATCACACTTAAACATCTTCTCCAGGCCTCTTGCTGCTTTCTCACTCCGTGTTTCTCTCCACCTCAGATAAACACACACTCACGCACGCACGCATGCACGCGCGCGCGCGCACACACACACACACACACACACACACACACACACACACACACACAAACATGCACACATACCCTCTTCATGTCTCTCAAAATTAGTCACACTTACTTTCACAGACATAAAGCACCAAGAACAATGGCGTTTTCCTCCTCTGTACTAAGATTGCTGTATTTTCAGATCACATCATGATCTCCACCAAGATACACATTAACAGCCACAGACCAAAATAACACAGGCTTTCATGTCTCTGAAATGTTACAAGGAATTGATGTACAAACTCTCGTGTTTTATATGTAACACAACAAGTAGTGTATTAAACATTAACCCACATCCAGAGGTGTTCTTAATATTAAATGACACTTTGGCTGTTGTTCATTACATCAGACATTACCTACACTACCCTTCTCTTGCTGGAAAAAAGCATTTGCTTGTATCTGTCACTCCATGCCACATGAGTTTGCATGAAAAAAGCCACAAGAGATAAGTTCAAACAATTCTCTTGTATTGTAGAGAATCTTTACATTTTGATGTGAGCAAGCATAACGCGATGACACAATAACAACCCATGTATTAAGTCTAATGGAATGAATGAAAAGATGAAGAGGAACGTGAGAATAAAAAATGAAACAGTCAGACTGTGTTCCTACTGTCACCAACAAGATCAGAGTTCAGTGTATAATGTCAGAGATAAAAAAAGTAAATAAGTAAAGATGCAACTAATGTTTTAATTGCTTTTTAATGTTTTATGTAAAGCACTTTAAATTGCCTCGTCGCTGAAATATGCTATATAAATAAACTTGCCTTGCTTTGCCTAATGATAATTTTTCTTATCAATTAATCTGTCAATTATTTTGTCTTTTAATTGGTTGATCGTTTTGTCAGTATAACATGTCAGTAAAAACAAACCCACTACACTTTCCTGTTCAAATTACTTTCCAACAGCAAACCCCAAAGATACTCAATTTACTATCACATAACACAAAAAAGCTGAAAATCTTCACAAGTGAATAGCTGGAATTAGGGAATATTTGTCATTGTTTTTGCATGAGAAAAACCGATTAATCAATTAGCAAAAGAGTTGCCAATTCATTTCCTGTTGATTTTCTAATCGATTACTAGACTTGGTTCATATAAGTCAAAATTAGAGCTGAAACAATTCGTTGATTAATCAAGTAGCTGATCGACAGAAAAATAATCCACAATGTTTTCTGGTTTTGAACTGTTGTTGTGGACAAAAGAAGCAATCTGAAGACCTCACCTTGGGCTTTATGGGTGTTTTTTTATATTTTTTAAGTAATTTTACGACATTTTATAGACCAGACCTAGTTAAGTTGGTTGTCTGGGCTCACCCTTCAGGACAGGATGAAGAGGCTATCTGGAGGAGGCTAAGTTCAAAGCTTTGGTCGCTCCATCAATTAAATACTGCAGAGTTGAGTTCCTTTTGGCATCTGGACAGGGTGCCTCATGGAAGTCTCCATTTAGAGATATTCTGGGCCCCTCCAATTTGGTCCGTCCCAGAGCACACTGGAGGGATTGCACATTATTCCTGGCCTAGACATGTGTATCCTGCAGGAGAAGCTGGATGATGTGGTTGGAAAAAGGACATGTAGGATACTCTGAGGAAAATGGACGGATGAATGGGAAGTCTTTCCTTTTTTATTTGGGATCATCAACTCCAGGAAGAGAGGGGGCAGTGGTTTCTCTTGAGTTTATTCGGCTGAATCCTCTAGCCTTTTCACTACCTGTCCCTATGTGATCATTGTCATTTTGTCCTTAAGTGTCTGTGTGCGTAATTCACAGCTCTCCTCTTTTACTCCCTGACACTATACCTCCCCAATGAACACAATCTTGGAAACAAGCCCTTTGTGCTGCTGAACTGTCTGTCTGTCTGTGTGTGTGTGTGTGTGTGTGTGTGTGTGTGTGTGTGTGTGTGTGTGTGTGTGTGTGTGTGTGTTCTATTGTGGTCTGCCAAATGATGTTCAGCACAGCAATGGATCCTAAAGGAGTCAGCTCTTTGTTACAGGCAATTAAACTCAGCTTTGGTCTGTGAGCCCCCTTCCAGACAAACACACACACAATCCACCTACACACACGCACAACACACACATACACACACCACGACAGTGAAAAGGCATTGTAACCACAGAAGTGAGGTTCAAATACCACTCAACCTCACAGGGGAGGCTGGTGACCTTTACCACAATTGCGTAGCCTGTCCCTTTCCTCCTGTCACTCTACAGCTCTGTCCTTCTTTCCCCCTTCCCTTTTCACTTCTTCCTCCATCCCTCCTCTCATCCACGTACACCTTCACAGACTTCCTCATCCCTCTTTCTCCCCAGGGAGTTCCTGCTCCTCCCTCAATTCCCTTTCCCCTTCACATCTCCCTTTTATACCTTGAACCTTCTTGACAGCAAGGGCAAGTTTTCATCCATCCATCCGTCATATCTGTCAGAGTCACTTTACACCCACTACCCCCCATGTCGAGAAAGGAGAAACGGAACAAACCATAACTATGTAAGCAACCAGCAACAACAAAGCAATAAAGACAATATTACAAGACTTAGGTTTTGAAATTGAACATGGCTCGGATGGAAACAGCAATTTGGTGCAGGACATAACGTGGTTGGGTCCTCACATAATAAAACAAGATATATTCAAGCTAGCTGCTCATCTGGCTCAAGGAGTTTTCAAGTCTGTGTGATTTTAACACTGAAATGAAGGGGAATCAATCACAGCATATGAAATAAGAAAAATATTTTCTACAATGTACCAAACAATACGTTGTTTTAAAAAAAAATAGTTACAAAGTACATATACAGAATACTGTATGTGTAAAACAGGCAAGGGAGTTTCAGTGGTGAATGGATTAAACAAGATCTATCCAGCCTAACGTATTACAGTGTATAAGTGTACAGTTAGTTTAATTCAATAAAACATTTACAAAATAAATTTGCACAATAAACAATGTAGATAAATTATTTTTTTACTCACAAAATTATAATATGCACAGATATATCAGTTATCTAGTAGTGGTGTTTCAATGTCTACAAGCCAGTATAGCTTGGTATTAATAGACTGATGTACAGACAGTGGTTATGTGTGCATCTGTGTTTCATATCAAACACTGGGACTAAGCCTTCTTGATTGTATGACAATAAACTTCTCAATCTTCAACCTGGAATTTTTCAAATTTATTTGAACAGATAGTCGACTGAGTCAGTTGGGACAATGAACACCCCTGGGAGCTGCTGAGACTGGATGAGAAGAAGTGGGCTAAATCCTCGCAGGCATTTCTCCCATGTGAATTCTCCTCAGAGCTCTTGGAAGACTATCCTCTCTCGGGTCTGCTTTTGTCCTCTCTCTCTTTCTCTGTTTAGACCTGTAACACAGCCTACTCATGAGCTAAAAAGAGGGGAAGTCAGTGCAGGAGACAAGGGAAGAGGCATGAGAGACACTGAAAAACAGACTGAGAGCGGATGACAAGGACTCAGACGGAGAGGGAAAACGAGGGACAGGGTGCATGGAGGAGGAAATAGGAGGGAGGTAGGAGGAGGAGTTGATAGTTTGAGGGGTCGAGCACCACCTGGTATTCCTTTACAACCAAGGAAAATGCCTAGAGAAATGATAATAAAATAGAGAGAAGTCGCAGAGCCTTCTGTTGCTGACAGGAGCTGTGTATGTGCCCTGTGAGAGGCGTGTGTGCAAGTGTGTGTGATGAATAATTCATGGCTGTTCATTAAGAAGAGAAAGTGTAAGTGAGTGATTGTGTATGGGTGTGTGTGTGTATGTGTGCAGCCTTCATCGCTCTGCGCCACGTCGCCTGCCTTGTGGCTGCCATCTGGCTTCACGCCATCAGAGTGCCACCCTCCAAAGCCCTCGCTCTCGCAAACATGGCAGGAGAGGAGAGAAGAAAGGGGGTGGTGGTGGTGTATGGGGTGTTGGGTGAGGGTGGAGAGATAGGGGGGTTGGAGGGGCAGCAGCATATATGGAGAGGAGGGAAGGGGACAGAGCCTCAAGTTAACTTCTCCATTTCACTGATATCATGCGACGTCCACAGTCTGGTAAAGAGAGATGTGCAGTTGGATGTGAGGCGTAATGACAGTCCGTCACATATGATGCAATGTGATGCACTGTCATGTCAGTTAGCATAGACCTCCTCCTCTCTTTCTCTCCTCGACTCCATTTTACATAGGCCCTGGCCCTTTTAATTATTTTGTGCCCAAAGCCTGTTTCTACCACTGTCACAAGCAAGCGGCATAGAGTTGGTTGAAATGTCTGACCTTCCATCTTTTGTGTTGTGAATGTAGCTACATTTTAATGACTATAATAACATCTCCTTATAGCTAAACGCATCCAAATAGACAATAACTGACATTTTTGATAAGATGTTTTGCCCCTCTGTGTCACATTCTATATATGGTGGAATAATCTCGGACTCTGAGGAGAGCCACAGAGCTGAAGATGTTTTGTCATGAGTGGTATTCAAAGAAGTGTTACTTCAAAAGGTTTTTGAACCCAAATGTATTCATTGATTAATTGATTTATTAGCATTTTAGTTGTAGCTTTGGTCATAACTTTGTACTCACCGCATGAATTGCTGATATATCACAGCAGTAAAAACACAGATGGAAACAATGAAAGTAACAATAGCTGAATTCCATCTTGCTGAGTCAGTTTCAGGTTCCTGGTATTGCGCATGCTGGCTCACTGCCATAAAGTCACTTCTTCTTCTTCTTCTTCTTCTTCTTTAGGGTTTTACGGCAGTTGGCTTCCTATGCGTTGCATTACTGCCTCCTACTGGTAATTACTCGTTATCTATTTATTTAATTTCATTATACTATAATCTTCAAAGTAATCCCGTGCCTTTCAAAAATGTAAATATATGTTTCTGTCCATTGCCAGAAAGTCACGGCTTCCAGGGACACTTAAATAGAATAGAGCCATTGTTAATGGTATTAGCAACACCTGTGATTTTCCGAAAAGTCAAAATGTACGCAGCATTATAAAACAAGGAGAAAAAGTCATGGCAAGGAAGACAAGCAGTCACACAATCAGGTCAGCTTAACCTGCTTAGAGAAGAAAACAAATGTGAATGGTAAAATAATTAACTAAAGTTACCACTGTACATCCAACACAGTTCTTGCTTTAACTTTGACCCACAGTTGTCATGGTTGTGGTTTTCAGTTGTAGTTTTTCCTGTTTTTTGTGTTAATTAATTAATTCCCTGTTTCCTTGTTGTTTACTGTCTCATGTGTTTCTGTGTTCTCTGTGTTTTACCATGTTCCATCCGTGTGTATGTTTTATGCTTCAGTTTCCTGTTTTACTTTGTAGTGTCTGTTTCTCTGTGTCTGTCTTGTTTAACTTCCTGCCTTGTGTTTTCTCACCTCTGTGATGTGTTCCACCTGTTCAGCAGCCCTCATGTCACCTGTCCCTCGTTACTACCCTCGTTACCTTGTGTATTTAGTCTCTGTGCTTACTTTGTCTCTTGTCTGTGCATCGTCGTTTCTCCTGTAGTCATGCCCTGCGTCTCTTCGTCCTAGTGCTTTTGTTTTCCTAGTCTTTAGATTTTTCAAGTGTTTTTGGGATTTTTGTTGGGCTTCCTTTTGCCTGCCTGCCTGCCTCAGGACACCTTTCATTGTAAGCCTTTTTTTATTTGAATAAACCTTATAAACTGCTCACTGCCTCCGTTCCTCCACACTCTGCACTTTTGGGTCCAAGCCTGCTATTCCTCAGACGTGACAACTGTACTTGTTGTAGTTGTGCGCACAGTTTCTGTGTGGAATCAGGGAATATTAAAAACATTTCAGACACTCTCCCTTCATTTGGTCTCTCCAAATAAGGAGTTAAACAGTTGGCTTGTTTACAGTAAAACCTGTACGATCATCTTGACAGCTTGTGTTTTTCCCCATCAGACTTTCTACATTTCCAGATCTCACCAGTTACTTTGAACACAAAAATACTGATGACAAAAAACTGTAAAAAAAAAAAAAAAATGTGGCTATATCACTACTCTTGCATCACACCAGCATTAGTTCCTGCAGGGCAGCCTACTGCTGACACATTGCCCTTAGCTCATGCACATGGCGAGGGGCCATGACAGATGATTGAGTATTTGTAGTATGTACTGTATGCAATGTGAGTGTAATCAACACAAGCAGCTATGGTTGTAAGATAGTGTCCTAAAATGGAATGCCAGGTGTGTGTGTGTGTGTGTGTGTGTGTGTGTGTGTGTGTGTGTGTGTGTGTGTGTGTGTGTGTGTGTCCATCTGGAGGGGTCATCGGGGTCACAGCAATCTGGCACAGCAATCTCGCACTGTAATCATCTCAGTGCTCAGCAGGTGGTCCGGCAGAAGGCTGGGAAGAAAAGTTTTTGCACATTTTCTCTCTGGCAGCTAAGACCATCCTGCTATATATAGTTGAAATGGGCTTATACGCTAACCATTACAGATGTAAGTATGCATGATAGGGCTCCTTATGAAACCAAACTGGACGTAGATGTGTGTAATGAGAAAATAAGTAAATCAAAATCTTAATCAGGTTAAACAGGATAGAATCATGCATATCTAAAGATGTTCATATCATATTACTATCTGCAGCAGTGAGATGGCTGTGTTGACAGTGCTGTCCCCTGCTTTGGTGCACTTTACACATTCCCCACGGCTGGGCTACATGTGGAAGGTGCCTACATTGGGATAAAAGGAGTAGCTCAGCTGGCTCAGGAAGTGCATGTAAGCAGGGACAACAGCATCATAATGGCATGAAGCACAACGGTGTGTCCTCACTACATCAGAAAACATATTTCCCGATAGCTGTTTACCTCTGGGACGAAAGCACCCTATTCTCCTGTAATGGAAGGTGACCGATAAGAGAGCAGAGAGGATAATAATATATATTCTACCTTGGGTTCTTTTTTTTCTTCTATTTAGCAGTGGAAGGTCTTAGCTCAATACCATAGCTATTTCAGGAGATCTAAGCCTTATCATGCCACCACACACAGGGATAATGAACTTGTCCTATCCTGGTACATTATATACATGTCAGTGTGTGTGTGGGTGTATGTGTGTGCTCTGTTTTAACTCAAGAGGACAGCCCGTGTGTTGTTACATAGTGATGAAGGGCGCTTGGTTATCTCTACCTGGCACCCTTATCACATCTGCACATGTGACATCTTTCAATAACCCTCAGTCCACACCTTTCGTTCCTCTGCTCTCTAAAAATGGGGGCCAGAGAGATAAGGAGTGTGTGTTTTCATGTGTGTGTGAGTGTGTGTATGTATGTGCGTGGCAGTTAGTTGGAGAGAACGAAAAGTTATGACCCTGAA
>NC_050175.1:21904179-22079179 GCF_008315115.2 Sander lucioperca | reverse complement strand
TGGCTTTCTGAAACCACATCCTGGAAACTGAAAAAAACAAGGGCCCATATAGAAATGCCTATCTCTCTGGGGGATCTCAGCCAAGTCCTTGTCTACTTCTAACTTAATGTCTAGCTTTTGAGTGGGAATATATAATAATATATATGTACATTTTCCTATGTCACCCCAGGGGCGTAGCACAAAATTCTGGGCCCTGTAGAAAGGCATTTTCTATGGGCCCCGCCCCGCATCCACAGCTATTCATTCTAGCATCTTTTTGGGCCCTCCTTACATGAGGGCCCTGGGTACTCAGTCCCCTTTCCCCCCCTAGTCCGATGCCCCTGTGTCACCCACAGACATATGCAGCAATTTTCTGAACACTACAGCTCAATAAAGGCTGTGTACCTGCCAATGAAGAGATCTGTGTTACAGTATGTATAAATGCACAGTAGGTAGGTGAGGCTTTTTTAAATAGCTGAATACTGAACTAAGTAACTTGGTGGACACAAAACAAGATTTGTTGTATTTACTAAGAGTAATAGGAATACACCGATTCTTTTTCGTCGACATACTCAGCGTTAGTTGGCAATTGTGGTAATAGGTTAGGTAATTGATACCACACTCATGTCTGTGAGGTAGGAGATGATTAGTCTATGTCCTATATAGCGCCGCCCATGACGATTGTGATTGGTAGCCAGACCCTCCTCCGCAGCACTGTGGTGGAAGGTCTGGCAAAGCGAAACTAGGAGATGATTAACTAAACAGCTAGCCTGGTTCTCTCCAAAGTTAATACATCTGCCACCCAGCACCTTGTTAAGACCACTAAACACACAACACAACACAAATCTAAAAAGCAACAAGTTGTAATTTTCTGTTGTGACATTGGAGTTGTTGTGACGTTAACAGTGACTGCATTTCTGACTGTTTTCAGTGTCAAATGCTGCAGAAGTTTGTCTGTTGCAGATACAAACTTTTTTGTTCAGTACAAAACTAGGCCTATACAAGAATTGTTATTACGATGAATAGCTCAGCAACCACCCTATCTACAACAGAGTTATTACATTGTGATTGTTTCTGTGTTTCAGTAAGTTTTTAACCAGGTAGTAACATGCTGCATGTCATGGCTGAGCTGACGACAATGCTTTCAGTAATGGGTGCCTCAATGCTGAAAACATCTGAATACATTCAGTTTAGCTTCAGGATTCAGTGTTTGGATAATATCAGCGCAAGTGTATCAATGAGATATCACAAGACAAATTGTGGCAATTTATTGGTATATAGATTATTTGTGCCCACCTTCTTTTCTAAAATGTGATAATTTCCTATGGTCCTAGGACAGTTGCTGATTATTATGTTTCCAGCCACAATACCCAGACAAGAGTAATGTGATTTGTCCTCCTGATAAATACTCGTCGGCATATATGTGTGTGTGTGTGTGTGTGTGTGTGTGTGTGTGTGTGTGTGTGTGTGTTTTGAGTGAGAAAATCTGTGTATCAAATTCAGCACTGTGGTCTTGGGTCATCTATTATTTCCGGGCTCCAAAGACAGTTGCAGGAATTTAATTATTTTATGACTACATTACTGTGTATGGTCTGTGTGTGTGTGTGTGTGTGTGTGTGTGTGTGTGTGTGTGTGTGTGTGTGTGTGTGTGTGTGTGTGTAAAAGAGGGACAGACAGACAGTGAAGGGAGTTGGTAAAAAAAAAAAGTTTGCTGCTGTCAAACATGGTATGGAACATCGCTCATGATTATGAAAGATAGTTTTTCTAATTTAGTCAAAAATCAATATCTGTCTCTCTTTGTCTTACAGTCTATTTCCCTTCCTCCCTCCCTCCCTCCCTCTCTCTATGTCCTTTTAAACAGAGGCTAGGCCATCATTTTATAATGCAGCCCTTAATTACCAGCAGAGGATCAAGGCTAAATGAAGTCTCTGTAAATACTGAAGCGGTTCATTTAGTCTCGCTAAAGTGTATCTTCTCTGGTTATCTGACTCAAAACTCAAAACAAGAGCAACCCCATTAAATTAGTCCAGATTTGGCAGTCTGCCGTACACTGGAGTGACAGGTCGTCTGAAGATGTGACTCTTTGGTCTACAATGTCGACCACTGAAGTGGGACGCACTTTATTGATAGAGATTGTAATTAACTGGCTGTGTGGAGACAAAGGAAATTGCACATTCATCATATCAAATTGGCTCAGGGGACTCAGCAAGGGCCAGATAATGGCTCTCTTCATGACTGAGCCGTGACCAGAGTGCAGACAGCTTGAGAATGTTACGCTTGTATGTACACAATGTGGTCACAGACACACACAAAGAAACAAACTTGTTAGAATGCTGACACAAAAACACCAACAAACACTAATGCTGAGATTAGATTACACTATATTTTTGTCTTTTGAAGTGTTGACTGTGTCAGATTAGCTATCAGAGTCATAAATGATTGGCACGACTTGGCCGAGAAACACGGCAGACTAAATGTTGGACATTGACCAATCAGAGATGCCCTGTTTCACGACTTGCATGACATACAGAGACAGCCCTGTCTCCTAAAAATTCCATTCCCATACATCTAAACTGCATTCTCAATTACGTTTTACAATGTCATCTTTGTCAACCCTGTCTCCTTCCTAAAAAAATATGTTCCCATTAGGGTTGACAATCGATTAAAATATTGACTCGCGGTCAGTCGCAAATTAAATATTGTACCAGTAAATATAATATTGTATGGTGAATGTTCAGCTCCTCTCTCACAAAGAACGATACAGGACAATCCTTCTCTTCTCTATATTAAAGTCAAAGTATGTACAGTTACATACTGTTTTTTTATAGACTACACACAGGTACATATTGTATTGAATACTATATACCAGGGTCCTTTCTAGGACTTGATGATGTTCGGGGCTTATTTAAATGAACTGAATGCAATGGCACGAAGAGCAGATTACAAAAACAGTGCTCGGCTTGCCCAGCTTGTTAATAGCCAGTGTATGTTCATTTCATCTGCCCAGTTTGTAGATGTTAGTTAGCTTGCACACACAATATGGCCTAACGAATGGCCTGGCAATCCAAAGACATAGGTTTTGTTTCCAGATTTTTCGGGTGACATATGATGTAGGGGGTGTGGGGGTTCTCCCCCAGAAAAGTTTGAGCATTAAACACTTAATTTCCTGCTTTCTGGTGAATCTTTCTGCATTAATTTATGCTGGAAATATCTTTATTTATGTAAAGGGAAACATAGATGACAATTCAAAATATAAAAACATAATTGTAGGCCTATGTATTGCAACCAGGCTCTCAGGCACTCTGTATTGCTTTCAACTATTTATTCTCCTGTAGATCAACTTTTCTAATTATCTCTTCTGACTGAGTCAGCACACATGTAGGCATCATTTACTCTTCCCTCTAATAGCTCAGATGTGTTTCAGCAAGATGTGTGCTCATGTTCTAAACTTGGTGGCACATTCAAATTATAACTCATCTTTGTTCTCTGAGATTTGGAGGAGTTGTGATATTTTGAGAAAAATAAAGTTATAATATTACAAGAATAAAGTCAGAATATTTCAGGAAAAAAATACACCAGCGTTGGAATATTTGCCAATGTCCAAAAACCTGTTGATATCCAAATATTTTATGTTTAAAGTGTGTTTCTCCTTCCCACCAGAGATGTGGGCTTTTCTTTTGGGCATGCATCTCTACCGCAGCCTTGCAAACTGTTGGTTAGTTGGTTTGTGTAAAACAACCATAGAACCCAGACCGTGAGCCCTAAACAGGCAAGGGGCCGTAAACTGTTGTAAACTGTGGTAAAAACCTTGATTGAGACGCATATTCAGAATATGCTGCATACAAGTCCAAAAAAAGCTCTTAAAACCCGAATAATACTAGCTAGCCCACGTCTTAATCAGAAAATGCTATATTCGGAAAACGGCCTTATTTGGAATTTCCAAACAGAATAAGCTGTTTACATGACCCAAAATCAAATGGATTTTGTCATCATAGAAATACAATTTTATTTCTGTGGTTGTCATATTCTGAAAAATAGTGGAATGTAAACATACTCAGTGTGTTAGAGTTACCAAGTAATGTTACATTCAGGTCAATATGCCCATCTGCTGTTGCTTGATGGGCTTGAGTTTGCCATATTATGCTTTCAGCATATTTTTTAAGCATACAGTATCTTTGAGGTTATTCTGGAGGATATTCTCGATAGTATTTGTCATTGTTTTGGATTGTTGCAATAATAATATAAATTTGCATAAAGCAAACATATTTGTCTGCTACCATGATGATAAGAGAATTACAAACTTGAAAAATATCCCTTTACATTTAGAACAGAATGTGATAAATGTACTATTAAACGAGTCAATATTTGAATCGATTGTCAACCCTAATGGGAACATATTTCTTTAGGAAGGAGACAGGGTTGACAAAGATGACATTGTATAAATTGCAAAACTAAGCGAAAGAAGACAAAAACAATCTCTTTTTTATTTGTCAGGTTATCACAAGGTGTCCCAGATGCTGCAGGACTTATGCACTAATGCACAATACAACGGATGAAATGTCCCAAGTCTGACAGGTCGGCAATTGTTGCGATTTTGCACTTTCAAAACAATGAGGCCAAGATCATCACGTGCATTCGGTAATCTATACATATCAGCATTGTCCCAATTTGACAAAATTTGTTTACACATCTCATTGCTGCTATCCAACCCTATCGTTAGATAAAAACAGCCATACTGGACGATTCTGCAAAACCCTGGACTACCCGTAAAACATTTTGTGTCCATTTTTTAATTAAATTTTTTCTCACTGAGTTCTCATTGGGTTCTTAATTAAAATGAATTCCTAATTTCTATAATATCTGTGCATGTCAACTATGGTATGGTTACATATGGTTAAGATTGTGTTCATGACAAATAAATAAAGTGTGGTTAGTCAGGGTTTAAAACACATAAATTTAAGTTTAGGGAATGGCTGTGGTTAATAAAACAGCAAATGTTAATTGCAGGTACTGAATGTGATGAGAGGCAAACTTCAGTCTCCTGCATGAAAGACACAAAAGAACACACGTCCATCCATCGTCCAAACCTCCATATCGTTACTTATCCCCTCGCTACATATAGCCTAGGGCACACTACTTATTGCGTTGGCACTGATAATTGGAACTAGATCTAAATTGTGAGGAATCATCCAATATCGGCATACTTTCTAGGGATACTGGACTGTGGTATCAAGTGACAAAATTATATCAATTAGATCAAGGGGGAACTTCAGTAAATGCAAACAATGTGTTATTGCTAGTGAAGGGGTCACTACTCATAAAGGTTGGCTGTATTTGTCTTAAATTAGTTTTAATTAAGTCATATTCAGTTTAGTTAAATATTCAAAGTTCCCATAGTCCTTCCATCTTTCCCATTCATTCATCTTTAGCTCATCTTTGATGTCATGTAGCACAGAAAAGTCCTGACCTCTGAGAAGGAGAGTACTAATCTTTCAGACTTCCAGATTGAGGGTGGATCTGTGTTAGTGTTGCTGTTGTCCTGCACTTTCCTAAGAGCCGTTATTTCATAGGTGGTTGACTCTGATAAGGGCTTTACAGCTCTGTCAGCTCCTCATTGACAGCTTGATAACTATTGTCTGCTCTCTTCCCGTTTTGTCACCTCCATTTCTCTTCTTTTTAAATTCACTGTCCAACCCCTCTCGCACTCTCTCTCTCTTCCCCTCTCTGCTCTCTCCTGTCACTCTTTGTGCTTATACTGTTGTTCTTTCACTCTTCCAACTTTTCTCCTCATTTTTACATGACTTTATTTTGCACAACTCACTCTCTCTCTCTCTCTCTCTCTCTCTCTCTCTCTCTCTAGTGGTTCTGTTGGACACTACGACAGTGCTAGGAGAACTGGACTGGAAGACCTATCCTGTCAATGGGGTAAGTAACATTAGCATTTCTTAAAATGTGAATATTCACTGTTAAAGCTATAGTGCGTAGTTTCTGTCGCCCCCATGAGGAATTCTAAGTAATGACAACAAAACTGTCGGCGCGGCCACATGATACAAGCCTTCCATGATCACACACCGCCCCCAGCCTTCCTCCATGCAGTCGCTAGTAGCCAAGGTGGACACGTAGGATTAAAAAAACATGATGGACTCTTCAGAAGAGGTAATTACTGTATCTTAACTTGATTTTCTGCGTGCGAAAGTCGCTGGATGACACAATCTTCTGAACACAGCCATACTGAGAAATACAGTGAGAGTCTTAATTAGCTTTGTAACAACTCATTTGGTATTGGCTTGAATGTAACAGACGTTCATTAATATAAAAAAATTACACACTAAAGCTTTGAGCACTTGTTGTTTCTTTACAAACGTGCATCCATTAAAATAATGTATGAACATCCAACTGTCCTGACCTGACCTACAACCTATTTCCAAAACTGAACCCTTGAGACAGTAGTCAAAGTTGTCAAATGTTTACACTTACTGTACGTTAGACAGACAGGACCTGGGTCATTAAAAATCATACAGGCAGCAGGTTACATGTTTTACATGCCAACCTTTCTGACAGTAGTCAGACCAATGTGTCATCCAGTAAGCATTGGGCCTCATTCACCAACCGTTCTTATGAAGAAATGTGTTCTTAAACCCCACTTACGCACTTTTTACGAAGATTCTGACATTCACTAATGTTTTCTTATCTTGGATTTGTTCTTAGCTAAGAACGTTCCAGCGGTGTGTTCTACGTTCCGTTACATTTTCTGATCAGTTTTTCCCCCTGCCAAAACATCTTCCTGACCGTCACACGTTTGTCTCACCAGTGAAATTTGGTTGCCATAGATATATATGTGGGCACCGCCGATCCTTCATCGGCTTCCAAGCCGGCTCTGGTGTCCAGAGCCCAGGCGCAGCGCCGCTGACCCTCGGTAATACAGCCTCCGGTAAAAGTGAAAATGAAAATGTTTGTTTTTTATTTTTATATTATTATTTTTAAATCATAGTTGCCTCTCCACAGCATTGTTTATTCCTCCGCCAGGCAGCGTAAGACGCGTTCATATCTTATTTATTTGGCTGGACCTCTTCACATCTCCTCCCCATTTTCGCTGCTTCACACACTTTATTTGCTTACTTGCATGGTTAAATAAAATAAAACCGTCTTAAAATACATCCATGAATAAAACCAACTGCATTCCGATTCTAACAGCTGGCCTTGTTTGTGGTATTGGACATCTTACTTACTTACTAAAGTAAATATGTCTCTGGTTATTTGTACTTTTACTTAAGTACTGAGATTCAGTACGTCCTCCATCACTGCAATGTACAAGTCATCTGCGACTCCGACAATTATCTCTTGAACGCAGTCTCCCGCTTCCTAGGAGGTGCACAGGAAATGTCATGTGCTTATATGGGAATTTACGGGGGTGTTTTCTTATGCTAATTAGGAACAACTGGCACGCGCTTTCAATTACGAAGACGTGGGATTCATCAATCCTAAGAACACAGGCGCAAACAATTCTGCTATTTAAGAACACGTCATGAATCTGACGTAGACTTTTCTTAGGGACTTTCTTAAGAACATATTTAAGAGAAAACTTAGGAAGATATTGGTGAATGAGGCCCAATGATTTGGTGATTTGCGCAAGTCAAAAAACGCCTATATGTCAAGGTTAAAACTGAAACTAAACGTGATTGAAAAGGGAACAGTTAAGACGTCCAAGTTACATATAATTGTTTCAACAGCATTTCAATGCTTTACTTCAACATGTGCTTCACATTGAAATATAATTCAGCCTGCCAAGTCATGTAGAATGGATTATTATGTGATTGTAGAATATATCTACAGCATTGATGTTGGGCGTCTAGACTCTGACTTTCCCAACACAAGGAAGCCCACAGCACAGGAAGGAGTAATGAGCAATGATACTAACTTTACCCCCTGAGGGAAGGTAGACCCAGAGCCTACAGGTGGATGCTGGGGTGGTGGTTGGGTTTTTGACATGCTGTATGAACCGTGGCAGTGCTAGCAGTAATTGACAGCATAGCTTTCAGGTGAGCCATGTGGCAGCTGCCATGCAGAGTACCCAAGTCAAACTTTCGTTTAAAAGCATAATTAGGACGGAAGCGCCACTTTTAAAATTGATAGTATTTTCGTTTTCGGTCAAATGGCCTTTTGAATGGGAGTGCTAGGGGCACTACTATGATCGCATCAAAATCGCTATTTTTAAAACACTAAGAAGGCTCGACACAACAAACTTTGCTCGAAGTATCACCAGGGGCTCTACACATGAATTTGAGCATTGAGAACATTGTTTGTGTTCACAGAGTTTACTAAAATGAAAGGTTTTGAACAACTCACTTTAGCAGTTGGTTTTTCCGCTCGCCGCCATCTTGACAGTCAAAAAGTGTCGATCTCCAAATGCAACGTAACAGGGAGGAGAGTAAAGATGGAAAGCTCCTAAAGCTTAGTTCCATATAAATGCACGGATAATTTGTTGTTGTCGTTAGTGAAAAACAATATTGACCTTGTAGTTGAAAAAGAAGCCTCATATAAGAAACAATACTAAAATCAATAGATGCGTTCATTTGCATTTGGAGATTGACACTTTTTGACTGGCAAGATGGCGGCGAGCGGAAAAACCAACTGCTAAAGTGAGTTGTTCAGAACCTTTTTTAGTAAACTCTGTACACAAACAATGTTTTCAATGCTCGAGTTCATGTGTAGAGTCCCTGGTGATATTTCGAGCAAAGTTTCATGTTGTGTCGAGCCTTCTTAGTGTTTTAAAAATAGTGATTTTGCTGTGATCATAGTAGTGCCCCTAGCACTCCCATTCAAAAGGCCATTTGACCGAAAACGAAAATACGGTCAATCTTGAAAGTGGAGCTTCCATCCTAATTATGCTTTAAACAAAAGTTTGACTCGGGTAAATTCACAAAAAGACCCTAGGTTGCATTTTGGCGAGAGTTACGCTTTAAGTACACCACCACCATGTGTAAGCGTATAGTGGTCGATTCAAGTTGACTTAAATGGTTTGCAGGCTCCACGTCATTCAATGAAAATATGTTTAAACAATGGCTATACTGTTAATGTAAACTTAACATCTAAAATAATTCACTTTTCAACTAAATTTAGCCCTCTTTTAACCTAGACGTGCAGATGTCAGGAAGGAAAATGTTGGTAGGAACATTTTTGGAATAAAATGTGCTGTTATACTTTAAACCAATACAATTCAACAGAGAACATAGACGCAAACAGAACTGCCATTTCTGGAGGCTGCTTTTCAAAATCTTGTTTACATGCTTGTACTGGAAACATGTCCTTGTTACAGAAACCCAGATACATCATTATCTTACTTTCGAAAAACCAGAATGTGTGATCCTGCTTTCTCAAAGAGAAACAGGAATACGATGGCATGTAAACCCACAATCCATCTTCAGGATGTCTGATGGCTGCCTGAGCATGCTCGTCTTTAGCGAGGGTGACAGAGTAAACAAAGAATATGATAATTAACAATATCACAGTGTACCTGTTGATACAGGTAAAAGCCTGACACCACTGTAAGCTGAGATACACTGAACGTCATATATCACCCTTATCCTGTTTCTCTAGCAATACGAAGTAAAGTGGACAGAGGTTGTTAAGATAAAACCAGTGGTTTCCAACCAATTGGCTTGTGACCCATTACAAACTGTATGTATATGTATGTGAGTTGTTAACAAAAGACATTCCTAAATCCTAATCTCTAAACTTCTCAGATGGTTTCATTTAAATAACTGTTTGAGTACGTAACATGAATTTGTGTGGCAGAATTTAGTTTTTTGCTTCTCTCCTACCCCAATAATCATCTAATCTCAGATTTATCTGATCTGACTGTATCTACTGTAGAGAAATTTGCTCCGGCTCAACCAGCTATGACAGTAAAATGCTGCTTAGGGACCCCCTCACTGATTGCATCAGTATTAAACATTTAATAAAGTCAGATATATTAATATATCATCTACAGGGGATATTTTACTGCAAAACAAGTATTTTTTATTTTGACAATACTTCTGAACTCTTACTTGTGTAGGATCTTGAAGGCAGGGCTTAACGTGTAACGGAGTATTTTTACATTATTGTACTGGTACTTTTACTTAAGTAAAGTATCTGAGTTTAAGTGGGTTTATCCACTTAAACTCAGACTCAGTCCTCAGGCTGAAAGGCTGGATTTCCACTAGTTTCTTTTGATGTTAGTGATGAGATGTTCAGCATGAGCTTGACATCATCTGAAGATGAATCACAGCAGATAGCAGGTTCTGCCTTATTACAGCTTTTAACATGAGTACTAATTCACGTGTTCAGCAAATAAATAAAAAATACTTGCAAATGTTACTGGTGGCCTGGTGGGATACTGCTATATAAATGTCAAGTTCTTCTTCCTGTGCTCCTACTTATCTCAACTTTTATCACGAGCAATGCATACTTTACCTCAAATAAAATATGAATAAGAATTCACAAACACTTTGAGAGACCATATCCAAAACATAAAGGCAATATAAGTCCCCTAAAACACAACAACTTTTACTTAATAATCCTTGGTAATCTTCGCTGGTGTTTTTTATTAAACACATACAACAATGTTTACGTGCAATGAATACAGATTTGATCAGAATATCCAGATATTAAACTAATTTAATTGTAGCATGTCATTCTTACCAGGCTAAACCTGAAGGGGAAATGCTGTAGATTTCATTCTTACAAATATTTCAGCTGTGACTGAGCAACCACCAGTAACAAAAATATTTTTTCCATGATGTTATGTCTAATTCGGGACACAAAGTGTTAGGGAGACTGTTTGTGCTTTCCAGCTATTATTAAAAGTGTAATAAATCCTTGGGAGCAAAACCAATAAATAGAAACAAAATACTGGGATATTTTCAGGGCCAAATACCAAGCCTACACAGGTTTTTGCTATGGAGAGCAACAACACCATAAATTGTTTTAACAAAAACACGACGCCACCACCCAGATTCACATTAAATCAATAATTCATCACAACTACAGAGATAATAGCTAATATCAAGATATGTTTGGAAGTGAGTTGAACTGAAAATGGCCTTAATTGACTAACTGGTCTATCATCGAACACACATCTTCAACATTGCGTGGAAGTCTGGGACAGTGCCCAAGGAGTGGCAGACCGGGGTGGTGGTTCCCCTGTTCAAAACGGGGGACCAGAGAGTTTGTGCCAATTACAGGGGTATCACACTTCTCAGCCTCCCGGGTAAGTCTACTCCAAGGTGCTGGAAAGGAGGGTTCGGCCAGTGGTCAAACCTCATATTGAAGAAGAACAATGCAAATTCTGTCCTGGTCGTGGAACAACGGACCTAGGGTCTCATTTATAAAACTGTGCGTAGGATCCTTACTATAAGTGCCCAAAATGGCGTACGCCAAAAAAAAAGTCAGATTTATAAAACCGTGTGTACGCACACCTGTAAGCAATGTTCCCTTTATAAATCACAGATTATCTACAAGTGTGCGTACGTGGACTAGCCTCTTATCCCGCCCTGTACACGCCCATTTTTAAACCATAAATAGTCAATGCAAAGCACCTTGTGAATGCTGATCAGTATATGAATGACACTGGCAGTTGTTACACCGAATCATGATGACTGGCGGAGAAAAAGCAAAAAACTTCTCAGACGTTCAGGAATTGCTGCAAATTGAATTATAATTTCGGCCTGTTCTTGCACAGTGTAGGGAAACCTGATCTATAACTACATGTATTAATAATACGTCCAAAACGGCAGGCATTATGGCACTCTGGGACAGCTTCGATATACCAGACCTAGATTTAATAGAACTATATATTATATTCAAACAATACTTGGTGATAAAGTTGAAGATTAGATATAATATTTATTAAAAAAAAACACTTAGCTCTCTGACATTTCCCTCTGGAAACAGCCGATTTCCCCCAGAGTGGCGAGTACCTGTATTTGGACCGGGATGGCACGGTTCTGGCACGTTGCCCTCTCTACTGGACCCAATTCAGAACATAGATCCAAGAGCTCAGCTTTAGGGAATCTAAATCGGCATATTAGCCAGTCATCGTCATGGTCCCTGAAGTCTCTTTTTCTCCTGATTCTTCCATTGGTGTAGTCCTCCTGCAGGGCCAGCAGTGCCATCATGCAGCATTACGCACAGGTTCACCGCAGTATTTATATGTTTACAACAATTTGTGATTGTTAACAACTTGCCAACACAGCATCAACTAGTGGTATCCCCCACCCCGAGATACAATTTGAAGACGAAAGAAAGTGTAATAGGCAAACACACTTTTCTTCATGCAGGTTTTGTCACAAACAGTATTAAAGTTCGGACTGATAACGAGGACATTAAGTGTAACGATTGCGCGAGAGCTTAACGGCTGTATATCCAGACTTTGACATTTGATGATATAGGCACAGTTTTAAAGACAGATATTTAGTTATTAGTAGGTAGGGTATTTGATGCTATCCTGTATTCCAGTCGGGCCATCCCCTCCTCCTGCGCTCCATAGCGGACAATGTGACGGCGAGACAGCGCCGATTAAACATTAAGAACATATTTGTATTTAAGATTTGAGTTGGAGGTGTTTATGGAACAATTATGGAATCACAATCGAGTGAAAAAATGTACGTGAGGCATCAATACTTGAAAATATTACGAGTAATCGTTATTCCCATTTACTTTCTGCACTCTGACTTCAATTCACCATCTGCGTCGCCAATTCCTATTTTGTCCCCAAAATGTGTGTACGCATGGGTCAGAGTTTGCGTGGAGGACCGCACATTCTCCTGTCAAGTTTGTTTTTTATAAATCACAACCTTGGCGTACAAACATTTTCAGCCCCGTTTTGTGCGTACGCCACGTTTATAAATGAGACCCCAGCTCTTCACTCTCACAAGGACCTGGGAGTATGCCTTTCCGTCTACATGTTTTTATTGATATGGAGAAGGCGTAAGTCCTCCGGGAGATACTGCGGGAGTATAGGGTGAGGGGGTCTGTTCTCAGGGCTATCCAATCCCTGTACGTGCAAGCGAGAGCTGTGTCTGGGTTCTCGGCAGTAAGTTAGACTTGTAAGCTAAGGAAACACTAATTTTGTAGTATCATTCCCCGACAACTCCTGTTCTTGGAACTCCATGGACTCTTTTCTCACAGTTCTTCACTTGCCACCACTGGCAGTGTAGTTTGCTTAATAAGCAGTCCCTCCAGGAATTCGCAATGTCGCGATCACAACAATTCACGCAAATTCAACCAATCACCGGGAATTCAGTGCGACTCGCATTTTTGACCAATCACCGTAACTTTACCGCAAATTTGACCAATAACCGGAATTTCTCATGACTACAACCAATCACAGCAGTCCCACGTGCCAAACTTTGCATCAGTATGTGACGCTGAGAGCCACTGACCAAGCGGGAGTGAGAACGGGTTGATGTAAGACGTCGCCAGATTCATTTCCTTGTTTCTGATATGAAGACAAGAAGTGTGTGACTCGAACATCTCACATTTACCAACAAAACGTACAGCAAAAACAAAACATTCAGACCGTCCTGCCAACCTGTATACATTTTAACATCAAAGTCCTCTGTAACGATTTTTCACTCTAAAGTCACTGAAAGCTGCTGCTGTTGTGTCGGCTCTCTGCAGCGGGCGGGGCTGCTGCTCAGTTCCCCCCGCGACTGACGCGCGCACACACAGAAACACACACAGTGGATGCAGGACCAGAGATGATACGTACATGATGATCTAAATTGAGGACAGCTATGCTTGTAAGTGCAATGATAAGTTAAAGTCCAATAAGTACTTTATCCAACCGCATGAATGTGTGTCCCAGCCCAGGCCAGGATAGGAAATTAACTAACAATAGAAAAATCAACAAGCCATTGACAGAAATGTTCAAATTTGATTAATTTGCTCTTGGGGGAACTACTTGAATTGTTGGGGCTTTATAAATTATAGAGTGTGGTCTAGACCTACTCTATCTGTAAAGTGTCTCGAGATAACTCTTGTTATGATTTGATACTATAAATAAAATTGAATTGAATTGAATTGAATTCAATAAATTATTATTTTTTGTCTTAAATCCACCAGCCTTTTTCATATTATACCAACATTTGCAGCATCCTGAGCCTTTTTAGTAAGGTTACTAGGAAAGTGTAGGAAAGAGTAGTTTTATTCTGCCTGAAACAAGTTTTCTTTTATTTTTAAAAAAGTATGCCAAAAAAATCTCTAACTTTTTTTTTGCAATTTTCACTGTCTCTCGCAACTTCATTGCAAAATAAATAGAAAAGACATTGCAACTTTTATCACAATTTTTACAAAAGCTGACGCAAATTCAGACATTTTGGGCTGCAACAATCTAAAAAAAAGGCAGCGAAATCCTGGAGGGACTGAATAACATACAGAAGCCATGAGTAGGTGAGGAACAGCAACTGGCTGGGAAGAGCAGTCGTTGTGTGAGGCAACAGTAGAACGTACTACAGCCAACTTGTGTTGAACTCAGAGATTAATCTAAAGTTATACTTTCTCACCTTTTTTAAAAAAACATCACTGATTTGGAAGATTATCTCTGCAAGATTTATCTGCAAGGAAAAAGTTCTATCTAAACCTTTCAGCGATGAACAACTTTCATAACAACTTTCCACTGACTAACTTCAGTAGCTGTCAAAGATTACTTTCAGGAGTAGACCTTCCCCCGTCATAACAAGTAGAGTTAGAAACTCACCACACGTTTCTAATGTCTGAACGTGTCTGCACAACGATAAGGCTTTGCAACTGCTTCTGAATGTCTTGGAGAAGGCAGGTGTATCTCTGGGACGTCAGTGAGGGGCTGACTCAAGCTGGCATCATCAATTTTCAAAGCAGGATGCAGAACGCTACTTTACCTGAGAGTTACAGTAGAAGTCCTCTCTGAAGCCCGGTCCAGATAGGATGTGGAATAAACATATTGCGATTTACATAGGCAGGTTGCACCTGCTCTGTCCAGCATTGATTACTGGGAAAAAAACAGTACAGGGAGGACAAATGGGAGAAAACCGGTTGTACTGTGTTTCAACAGCATCCAAGTAAAACATTGTGTCTTATTATTTTTTATACTGGTTTCATAATTAGTCTTTAAGCAATCACTGGTACAAATTTCAATTCAATTTCAATTTATTGTTATTTATAGTGAATTATCACCATGGACCATGGTCTCAGAACACTTCACAACAAAAATGTACAATTACAATTTATATATTAATATAAAAGGCAAAATGTAATATTAAATATAAAATCAACAACACAAAAAGGAATATAATTGGAACACAAAACATTGTTAAAACATAAAATAAAACAACGAAGGATAGTGCATAATAAAATAAACAATAAAACAGGGGTTCAGAGGTTATGGATTTAATACATGTCCGTAATGATTTGAATAAAGAAATGTTTTAAGTCAGGATTTAAAAATGTCCACTGAGCCTGCCTCCCTAACGTTGGATGGAAGACCATTCCAGAGGGAGGGTGCACAAAAGGCAAAGGCCCGGTGAACAGCTGATTTTTTTTTTTTATATTTGGGATGTTCAGGAGACCAGCATCCATAGAACGAAGGGGTTGTGCTGGGATATATGGTGTAAGTAGCTCCCTTAGGTAGGCAGGCGCAAGTCCTTTTAGGGCTTTGTACGTCAAAAGAAGAACTTTAAAAACAGCCCTGGCTTGCACAGGTAACCAATGTAGAGCAGCCAGAACTGGTGAAATGTGGCTAAATGTTTTTGTCTTAGTCAAAACTCGGGCTGCCACATTTTGAGACTTTGAGACTTTTGGTCGTACAGACAGGGAGAGCTGAAAACAGTGCGTTGCAGTAACCAAGTCTTGATGATACAAATGCATGAATTAGTATTTCTGCATCATGCATTGATAGCATTGGTCTTATTCTAGAAATGTTGCCTAGATGGTAAAAGGCGGTCCTAGTGATAGCCTTTATATGTGGGCGGAAAGTTAGAGTTTAGGTCAAAGGTGACACCTAAGTTCTTAACAGTGTCACTCTCTGTAATCACACAGTCGTTAAAATTAAAAATTTGTTTCTCTGCAGGGGTGCTATTTTTGGCTGGCCTCACTATGAGTAGCTCTGTTTTGTCTGCATTAAGCAGCAGGAAATTCTTGCCCATCCAATTTTGAATTTCTGCCAGGCATGTCTGTAATTTAAGAATCTATGAATGGTTATTTTGTAGAAGAGGGACATATAACTGCGTGTCATCTGCATAACAGTGAAACTGAACATCAAAGCTGCTGATGATGGAACCAAGGGGGAGCATATAGATGGAAAACAGCCCAGTACTGACCCTTGTGGTATATACCACAGCCTACCTCGCACAGTTCAGAAGTGGATTTATTAAAAACACGCTGAGATCTACTGGATAAGTAAGAATTAAACCAAGAAAGTACTGTCCCTTTGATCCCAATGTGTTTCTCAAGCCGGGCAAGAAGTAAAGTGTGGTCTATTGTATCGAAAGCTGCGCTCAGATCGAGGAGTACTAGAAATGATGCTTGGCCATCATCACATGAAAGTAAAAGATCATTTGTAACTCTCGTTAGGGCGTTTTCCGTGGAATGACCAGACCGGAAACCAGATTGAAATTTCTCAAATAGGCTGTTGTTAGATAAGTGGGCAGTAAGTTGTTCCACAACAGCCCTCCCAAGAATTTTGGACATGAATGGTAAGTTGGATACAGGTCTATAGTTCTGCAGAACGTTAGGGTCTAAATTGGGCTTTTTAAGTAGTGGTTTTATGACTGCTGATTTAAATACTGCTGGTACCATACCTTGTGTAAGTGACATGTTAATAATAAAAATAACTAAATATAAATAATAAATAAATCAACTATGAAGTAACATAAATACTGAATAGTTAAAGTGGCAATTCAATTACAAGCCCAATTTTCAAAAGTACAAATGATAATCAAAACATAGATCGTAATTCTACATTGACCACTGCATTTAAAATAGAAAAAAGTGTTTAACATTTATATATGGCAGTACATTTAAAGACACTGTAGGCTGATCAGTAGCCTACATTTCATATGTGCATGTGTTCTACTATGGTGACATGAGATAAAGGAATTTGAAAAGGATTTTATTTTTTGTTAAATTTGCACAGCACATGCACAGTGTGTTGCAGAGGCTCACAGAGCAGCTGACACACACACCCTCCAAATCTTGAACGCGGCTACCCCTGCGCATAAAACAAGCTGATTGGTTCATAGAACTTTGTCACAAAACATGTTCAAAACAGAAATAAAAATGTGTTCTCATTAGTACAAGCATAAAAGAATTAGCCAAGCAAATGTCTCCGAACAACACAAGTGTACTGTATGTTTGCATACATGCAGCCCACATAATAATTTTCCACTCTTAAGGATGCTACATACGAGAAATCCCTGCAGCCACGAGTACCAAACCCCTCAGCACAGCTCCAATACATTAATAGGGCTGCCATAGGGAACTTGTGTAAACTGAGCAGCTGCTATGTGTCTGTCCACTTCAAGTCTAAAGGGTAAGACTCACATGAAGGATCATCTTCTAAGCATCTTCCTCTGTTTGCAGACACCGTACTAATTAACTACTGTGTTGCAAACTTTGTTAACCCTAACTCTAACCCTTTGCAAAAGCCAATAGGCCACTTCATAGGTGTAGGTATTATTGTAGTGTGAGTGTAATTTTGTTGATATTAAGTGTTTTAATTGCTTTTTGAATTAGGTGAGGACATTTTTGCATTATCCGTAGTTTGCAAAATCTTCAGTAATTCATCACAGGGTCAGCCTCCAACTCAACAGTGAGCCTTTTTCATGGGCCAGTTTCAGAAAACCTGGTATTGCACTCTCATATCGCACTATTAGTGTTACATTACATGTCATTTAGCTAACACTTTTATCCAAAGCGACTTACAGTTGCTATATATGTCAGAGGTCACCTTTGGAGCAACTATGGGTTAAGTGTCATGCTTAGGGACACATTGGTTGATGTATCGCAGTGGGAATCGAACCCCGGTCTCTCACACCAAAGGCATGTGTCACATCCACTGCGCCATCACCACCCAGTGTCCAGTGTCAGTTCAATACATTAATTATAGTTGTACACCTTGTAATCAAAACCTGGTTTCTGTCTGCTACAGTCTGCTAAGCTTGGGGCTAATAGGCAGAGTGATTAGTAGGTGCATATCTGATTGCCTCAGAGAGTGTGGGCTGCAGCTCATCTTTCAAACTCTGGGTGTGCATTTGTTTTCTCTGCTCTGAACCATGCCACATCCCAAGAGGGCATTTTAGAACACTAAGGCACACAGAGTGACAAATTACCATTTTCTCTTGTTTGTATGCATAATGGAGCTGCAATTACTTAATGCTGATCTTATGCAAACCAGAAAGCCTGCTTTCTTTAAAGATACTGAGCTTCTGTTTTCGGTCTGTAAGAAGGGCACTGAAATGACCAAATAGAGTGTATATGTTGAAGAAACTCCTTTGAAGTGTGTAAGTCTTGCTTAAAGGTACAATTCCTTTCTGACTTCTGAAGCATTTCCACTTTTATACACTAGCAGAAAATCTCAGAAATGACAAAGCAATGGATAGGCCTTGCAGTCTTACAGTCTGTCATCTTCTCACTTGAGTGAACACAGAATGAACGTTTGAATTTTAGCCATGCTAGCGGCCCGGCTCTAGAAATGGCAATGTCGGTCTGTCACTCGGTCAACCACATTGGTCCAATCAGAAATATCTTCACAACTATCAGATGTATTTCCAAGATTTTTGTTCACATTAGTCACTTACACACAAATTAAAGGCAATATAGGGTCCAGGTTGAAAAATATCAAAATTCTCCTTTAACAAAGCACAGGCACAGCATTATTGTCTGGCTGAAGTTCCAAATGAAAGAGGAAGTGCTTATGATTGATTAATCATTTAGCCCCCGGGTGTTACATTGAGCTAATTTAGATAGCTTAATTAATATTAGATTAATTGCTTTTGTACGCTCCAGTCAAGGTTAGAGTGTTATTTAGAAATTAATATTTGAGAACACTCTACCTCAGTTGTTTCAATTTCCTCTAGGACTCAACTCTCTGTCTGTCATCTACCTTCATTGGGTCTCTCTTTGTGTAACACATTTAAGATATTAATCATTAAGGACTGTGCAGCCACAGTGTGTGTATTATTTTAAAATGAAAAAGTATGTATATCACATTCAACACAGCAGCTTTGGACAATTTTCTCCTATTGAACACCCCATGTTGCAGATATCATGACTACAGAATTACATAATGTAGGTACCAACAGGTGGACAGTCAAATCAATAAGCAGTTGCAGAGTGCTTTCCATTTAGCTACTGTACTTATGCTTTCTCACGTCCTGCATGCTCCATTCTGTGGACCTGGAAATGTCTGATAGTCTGCAATCATGGAGAAAACTTCCGTCCTCTGCGTCTTGAAGACTGGAAGAGAGCAGGCTTCCAGAGAAAGGGTACATCCTATGCGGAAATCTTTTACTGAATACACCCTTTCAGTGAAAATCTTTTTAGTAGCTCTGTCCAAATTCAGGATATGGATCCTGTAAAGACAGCATTTCCAGACATGACCTGTCGCATTTCGAGGGTTTCTCCGAATGTGGTCGAGATATGTAGCCTTCTTTTGCCCACATTAGGAGGACACAACTCATGTAGCCTTTACCGCCCTCAGTGTCCCATAATCAATTGTGCACCATCATGTGGTTAATGGAGCATTTGAGTGATCCTTCAACAACTCAACTCGTAATATCAAGACTTGTTAACGAGAAAGAAACATATGCACCATTAGGTTTGGTCTCTGTGACCCCATTTCCATCTGGTATTAAAATGTGATCTGAGTGATCCAATCACAAATGAACAGCTCAGACCATTTGGCCACATTCTTTTAGCAGTGTATACGTGTCTGTGTCCTGGGCCCCATTAAGGACCGCCTACTCAACTGTGAGCAAAACTCAAACTCAGTCAAAGTATTTCTCATGCCACAGAAACCACTGAGAGTGAATTGTGTGTTTTGGATTATTATCATACTGTCAGTGATGTGTCTTTTTTTTTTCCGGTGCTGCCTGCTCTTATATCCTCAGCTCTCTGGAGCTCTGTGTCTCGCGGTTGCTTGGAAAAGGCAGCTGCGGGGCACAGAGAGTAAAGGGTGAGCTGGTGAGAAAAAAGCATTGGTTATATTAATTTTACTGAAATACTGTAGAGGCGTAGCCAAACAAGAAGTGACTTGCAGTGTTCAATGGTTGGTTTAACCTTAGCTTTGATTATACTATAAAGTCTAATAAAAGGATAATGAGTTCACAAGTTCACAAGGGAGTAACAAGTTCTCCCAACTATCTTGTGCTCTTGAGACATATAATTATGTCCAGCTGCGTAACTGACAGAATCTCAGCTGCCCGCCCATTTGTTACTACAGGAGTTGTGAGAAAGAAGGTCTGCAATATACATTAGGGCTTTTGAAGCTCTGATCATCACACCGTTAAAGCGAAGCAGATAAATGAGAGAGTCTGGCTGATGCAACAGCTTGAAAACACTGGTGAAACTAACCCAATGTCTCTCAAACGTCATGTTTCTATAGAAATTAATTTTTACTACATGCAATAGAGAGTGCACAGGTTTAACACGTTATGGAGCAGCTCTGCAACCAGTTCATTCCTGGGTGCATGTAATGTAAGCTCCCAACATAGTATCCATATTAATATATTTGCTTCTAATCTGCAGCCTACTACATACTAATATAATACATACAGCCAAGCCCGGTCACTCACACCAATCCACAAATTATTGTTGTCTTAAAGGGTCAGTTCACCCAAATGATCTAGTAATGCCAGTAGGACGGTCTTGCATACATGTCAAACAGAAACATTTTTAGCAAATTCACCAGCAAACTAAACAGTTTAGATTCTTGATATGAAAATGTTGCATAGGATAGATGTTATAGTAGTAGTTAGTATTAGTAGTAGTATAATAGTTATCCTCCGCAATTACAATTACTGAAATTTAAATGAGTTTGTTACTCATGTTACTCTCTTTTGTGAAAAATGAACGCTTGCAGACAAGAAGACAGATAGGCCTACTTTAGCTGCTTCTGATCTAACGTCGCAGGACCTTATGGTGGCTCAATGATACACCAATCGAACAATGAGCATTAAACCACAGCATGGCCGATAGTGAAGATATAATGAGCTTTCTCTCCTGGAAGTATGGACATTGTAAAATGATAACGAACGAAGGATGGCGGTTTATCATTTAGTCTTCTTTACTCTGAACTCCCGATTCAAGTAACAAGAGAGCAGTGACACACACGTTTTGGGTGCTACCGTATATATCACAGTATATACGCAGGCACATTTTAACTACCGTATATGACAGACATTACTTTTTCGGTCATCGAAATTAAAGACAAAAATGTAGTGGTGAGTTGTCAAATATATAAATGTGCAGGTGTAAATAACCTATCCACATCTAACAGTAGCAATTCAAATCTTATGAAGCACCTGTTGAAGCGACACGCTTCGACAAAGCTAGTAGCGAAAGACCCCAGCCCCACGGATGCTGAAGGCGCCACTCCATGCAAACAACCAAAGCTAGATTTTACATGGACTGCAGTGCAGCCGATAAGCCAGACAGAGATTATAGATTAAGAGAGATAAATAGATTGCTAGGTATACTGTAGGCCACTTCTTTTATTTCATTGGGCCTAATGTGGTAAAAAAAACACAGTTAAATGACTGAGACAGTTGTTATTTCGTTTCAAGTATTAAAAGGGACGTTTGTACTACTGCTTGATTTGAAGGCCTGTTGCCCTGTTGATTACAATAAATAGGTCTAAAAATGATGTTTATTGTGTTAGACTGTTCAGTACTGTTCATATTTACATTTAAAAAGCAGACATAAAAGTAACTTAAAAGTTACTTTCCCTAGTAACTAATTACTTTTGATATACAGTAATTGGTAAAGTAATTCAATTACTTTTAAAAGAAGTAACTAGTAACTGTAACTAATTACTAATTTTCAGTAACTTGCCCAACACTGTATATTATTGTATTGCCATTACCTGTTTTCCCTGTTTTCATACAGAAGTTTAGTTTGCTAAATATATCACATTTTTTTAGTTGGATATTGGATGTGAAAAGAAGGAAATGGTTCTTCCATAACATTTCACTTAGATGTGTGTGAATTTCTCACACCAGGAGTAATTTATATAGTTCTATTTTATAGCAATCGATTATCTGTTCAAAAAATGGTCTATGTTCTATGCAAAATGTAAAATGTTCTATTAAAGAAAAGATAGAAAATAAATATTTGTGTGTGCTGTAAAGTGGTTAGAAAAAATGAAATCGGAATCGGCTGAAATCGGTATCGGCTGGTCAAATTCAATAACAGAATTGGAAATTGGAATAAGCCTAGAAAATTGTAATCGGTGCATCTCTAGTCATACCCTTTCTGTGCAAATGTCTGTAGTTTAAAACTACTTGTGTCATCTAACAAATTAAAGATTGAATTAAATTGATATTCATAATCTGTTTGTAGGTCTCTTTTTTGATGCTGTAAGTGGTAGAGCCAAAGACGATTTTTTGGATTGTAGGCAATAGAGTAACTGACTAAATACTCTGCTTGCTATATGGCAATTGTTATTTACATAACACATCCATACAGTATTTTCTTCTCATATGTTTACAGTGGGACGCTATCACAGAGATGGATGAGCAGAACCGACCTATTCACACCTTCCAGGTTTGCCACGTAATGGAGCCAAACCAGAACAACTGGCTAAGGTCTGGATGGATTCAGCGGCAGGCTGCACAGAGGGTCTGGACCACATCACAACACTTCCTCAGACACACTGTACCAGAAATTTGAATTAAATGAAGTAGTCTTGAAGTAGGGCCTGGTTGTGATATTGCCTCAAGGTTGGGAAAGTGTCAACATATGAGAAAAAAAAATGGCAGGCAGATGTAAAGTAACAAAAAACCACGACTTCACTCTGATAGAGACTGGTTGATTTTTAATACAGAACAGTCCATGATAAATCAAAGATGGTGCAGGATTTCTTCTTTACACATTGACTGGAGTGCTGCTCAGTCTAAAACAGAGCTGTATCAAACTCCTGAAGACCCAACTAATCTGGCTGGGTTGATGCAACCATATCAGATTTTCAAATTACATTTTATCAAACCGTTGTCATGGGTTGCATTTTATTCTTTTTACTATTGCTTGTATGCAATTATATGCTGTCTTGTTTTTTAATTACTTTCTATTAACTGCTCTGATGCTTGCACTGAATTAATTTTTGTATACGTAAACAAAAAGCCTGGCATGGGTCAGGCAATATGTAGTCTATATCCACGACGTTCTACTTCTGGGATTGCTAGAGTGCCGTCGGATATTCCGCCGGATGTCAGTCTTTTCGGCCCAGATGTCCGTTACCTTTTGCTTTCTTTGTGTTAGAATTTTAAACTCCGGTGGATTTATGAGGACTATGGTTAACTGCTCCTCAGATCTCTGCAGGGTAAATCCATACAGCTAGCTAGACTATCTGTCCAATCTGAGTTTTCTGTTGCACAACAAAAACAACTTTTGAACATACGTTCCACCAAAACAAGTTTCCTCCCGAGGCTATTTTGCAGCGACACCGTGGCTCTGTCTGGCGCTTAGCGCCGCCCATGACGATTGTGATTGCTTTAAAGAAATGCCAATAAACCGAAGCATGTTTTTATGTCATCCCGGAATGCTGTGTGGACTAGCCAGACCCTCCTCCGCAGCGCTGTGGAAGATGGTCTGGCAATGCGAGACTAGGCAATATGTAGACCCGACTGCAAATTGTTTAAAGGGGCTGTACTCGATATTCTGAAAAAAGTGGTCTGGCATTGCCTCCACACGGCTCTGACACACAATTCCCTAACTCGTTTAGGCGCTTTGTCACAGCCCTCGCCGTCTGATACAGACGCACAAGGCACACACAGTAACACAACACACAGAGAAAGTGTGACCTCATTCTCTGCTCGGGACGCCATTACTCCGCTATATCTTTACATAACAAATAGTTGTTTGCTGCCATATTAATGTTGTGAATATCGAGTACAGCCCCTTTAACACCCCTGCATTTGTAATGTCTAATGAGCTTGTGATAATTTAATTATTTATCTATATTTCAACTCAGGTATATGTGGAGCTACGTTTCACACTGAGAGACTGCAACTCCATTCCTTGGGTGTCTGGTACCTGTAAGGAAACGTTCAACCTCTTTTACCTGCAGACAGAAGAACCGCTCTCAGAAGGGGCCCGGTTTAGGCCTTCTGACTATGCCAAGGTTGGTTATCTAAGCAGTATCACGAAAAAGGGTTCTCTGTTGCGCTTCTGGTCGGATTCAGTAACCGTGAACTGTGCTAACAAGTGTATGTTGGCTTTAAAGGTGGATACCATAGCGGCAGATGAGAGTTTTACACAGACAGATCTTGGAGATCGTGTTCTTCGTCTCAATACCGAGGTCAGGGAGGTGGGACCAGTGACACAGAATGGCTTCTACTTGGCCTTCCAGGATGTGGGAGCTTGTATTGCTCTTGTGTCTGTCAAGGTCAGTGAACAGAGGTGGTGCGACTTATGTTTGCGTGAATTACAGCCATGAACTTGTATTTTATGTTGTAACTATATTCCTTTCACAAGACTGGCAGTACTTCAACTTCCTGTTTTCCCCTTTCACACAAGGTGTTCTACAAACGCTGCCCATCGACTTTAAGGAACCTGGCAGCATTTCCTAACACTGTTCCACATATGGACTCATCCTCTCTGGTTGAAGTAAGGGGTGCATGTGTGGAGAATGCAGAAGAGAGGGACACACCCAAATTGTACTGTGGTGCTGATGGAGACTGGCTGGTACCACTGGGACGCTGTGTCTGTAGTATTGGCCACGAGGAGATGGATGGCTACTGTCGGGGTAAGAAGTGTGTTTGTATACTCATTTTAGAGCAGAACACTAACAGTATACTAAAGCTGGAGATACAGGGAAGGAATCAAATGATAAGAAAGAAATGGGGAGAAGGGAAAGGAAGAGAAGGCAGTGCATTATATTAACAGATCTCTAGGGCCTCCCCAGTCATCTGCTGGAGTTTGAGTTTACAGAACTGCTATTCCCTCCTCTCAGTCTAACACCCTGCATCCTTGTCTGATCCTCTCCATCCACATCTATCTTCATATCTTCACAGCTCCACGTCCCCCTCATCATCTTCTCTTCTCTCTTGTCCACTTTTTTATGCTTCACTTACACCCCCCCCCCTTCTTTCTCCTCTGTGTCCCTTTATTTGCTCTCTCTTCATTCTTCCCCTTGAATTCTTACTTGCTATCTCTCATCACCATCATTTTCTGCTATGAGATCCTAAACAATGAATAAGAAGATATCAGCGTACGTCACCAAGGATTGCCTGACATTTCACAAAATCACTACTTTGGCTCTCATGAGAAACTTTAATTTCTATCAATTATTTGGTTCAAATGGGAAAGTAATGTCTTGTAATCTCAAGCTGTTTTGGGGTTTCTGCTGTTTATATGTCTGTTGTTTCCTTGATAAATATCATGCTGTGGTAGATAAATGTAAACATTCACCCACACAACATTTACATAAACGGTCTCAAATCTAAAAACTTTCATAAATACCACAAAGCTTCTGTAAAAGGCTTTTCTTGGACACCTCCTCTTGAATTAGTCATATCAGCATAACCTAAATATGGTCTGTTGTCAGCAAAACAGATTAAGAAAAAAGTTAAAGAAACTGTTGAGTTGTTCCAGATAGTCTTTGGCCTGGTTTCTCAATTAGACTGTGCAGACAGACTGGGGGCTAGTTGGCTAATTGCCTTCATTTGTTAGTTTCACAGCTAATTTAGCTGGCACCTCGTCTTTTTTAAAACTCTCCCAACCCTCTCTTTCATTTACGAAGCTCAGACTTACTGTTGTAATTAAGGCAGGTGCTAAATGGAGCCACACTGCATGATTACAATTGAAGTGCATCTTGTGTTACTTGCTAAATTTTGCAGACTTACAGAAGTCTCAGCTGGTTGGGGTGAAATTCATGAAGTATCCCTGTGGTGATGTGGTTACTTAGAGAGAACTCCAACAGTCATTAGTACAGCTGATATATAGGACAGGCTGTAATATCTCCTTTATTTGCTCTGCGGGTGTACATTTTCTTTTCATCTTCTTCTCTTTTATCTGCTTCTTATTTATCCTTTCTCTCTCCCTCTCTCTCTCAATCATCTCAAAGATGTAGTTAAACAACACAGAAGCCTGTCAGGAGAGATTATTGATGAGACTGTAGTTTAGGAGCAGCACGCTCACGGTGTCTCTCGTATATATGTCCTACATCTATATTCTCTCTGTTCCTCTCCTTTAGTTGATAGTAGTTGTTTTTCTTGATTGAACTGTGGTTGCAACAGTAGGGGATCTTGGCAGCCGTTACAGTGAATGGGTCAGTAACTCATGTAGCAGTAACCCACTTGGCACTTAGAACACTATGTGTGTTGGTCTATTTATACAGTCATATGCACTCAATGTTGAGAGAGAGTTTAGATTAAATAGATAGCTATATATATATATATATATATATATATATATATATATATATATATATATATATATATCTGTACATGATTGTACATCATAAATATATAGAAACTATATGTTTATCTATATCCACACATGCACCTATACATTTACACTGTACACGTAAACATTCACAAAAACAATCACAATCAACAATCAATACACTAACATACAACCAGGCATTAGAAAAAAATCCCATGAAAAGACAATATACAACACAACCTCACTAAACAAGATAAAAAATAAAAAAAAACCAAAGACTTCAGCTAACCTTCTTTTGCAGGAAGGGTTGCTGGGTTTGTTCTGCACTGGACGTGTGTAAAATTGTTACTGCTCCATAGCAGTCTGTTTGTATTTGCTGCTCTTGTCTGTGGAGGCTAATCATGGAGTAGATGCGGTGCGCGTATCATCTCTTTGACCAGCTGAATGGCCGCCTGCTCCCTCCTGCTCTGAAAGATGGGAGTTATGGTGGTGGGGTACAGCCTCTGGAGATAATCTAGTTGTTCTTCGAACTAACAAACCAAAGTTGTCAGACACCTCTAGTTGACTGTAGAAGTGTAATGTATTTTTATATTGCATTATTGATATATATTGTGATATTATATTTCCTTGAAAATCTATTTAGAAACCGCATGGATTAAATAACCAGGCAGGATTGCGATTAATTTATGATTAATCGCGAGTTAACTATGGACAATTATGCGATTAATTACGATTAAATATTTTAATTATATATATATATATATATATATATATATTGCCATAAACCAGTCTTGCTCTTAAATTTGCAACACTGTCCACAAAGGTCTAATACAGCTAGAGATAATAAAAGGACAGCTATCTCGGTATAAACGATATGGCAAAATCTCTGACAATTGACAGATCTATCTCACATCATCCTGCTGCCCAACTGGCAGAACTGACTTCAGGGATATTCACAAGAGACACAACAAGCTTATTTGTATTAGTGCTGCATTCATGTGGTATCGGAATAATAATAATAATAGAAAAAAATGAGTTACAAACTACAAGCAACTACAGAAAAATGTGAACAACCACAATAATGATTTAAAACAGAGTTCACATCATCACTTATGCACAGGCAACGGCCATACTGGTATTAAGATGAATTAAAGAGAATGCTGACAAGGGTTGTGATACAAAGTTGTACATAATTACCTATGTAATTGTTGTAGCCAGTTACTACATAGAATACAGTCCCTGTAACGGTAATAAGCTTACTAACGTACTTACTGTATGTACAATGCCAGCAAAATACAAGTTATAAAACCTAAAAACTGTTATGAGGCCTACAGTGTATTTTCCCTTTTGACAGAGCTAGACTCGCAGTTTCCCCTTGTGTCAAGTCTTTTCTTAACTCTTTCTCAGAGTTATCTCTGCACTGCACTGAACTTATCATCTCACGGTCTCTAAAAGAAAACAAGTATATTTCCCAAAATGGCTTTTTCTTTAAGATTCACTCTACTCTGAAATACTGTTGGAGCATCCTGGATAAAGGACAAGGAAATCAAAGGAAATGTAAAGGAAACCAGAGATACTGCTATGCTATTGTTTTGATGTGCAGGAGCTACAGTACATCCGGGTTCAGAAATGTCAGGTAATGTCTATCGAGTTTGATGTGCTGTGCAATTCTCAAACGGCATCTTCAAACTCATTAACATTAGGTTAGAAGAGATGATCAATAGTAACAACGCATTATGGTCTTGCAATGAATGATTTATGGCTTTAATGAATTACGGCCCATTCTTTTTTCCTATCAATAATTTCCATAGGTCTTGCAAAGCTTGTGCTGTGATGAAGACGTGCACTTTGCAAGTAGTTACAGGAAGTTTAGGCATGAACTTGCGGTGACTTCTGCTTTCTCCTCAGTTTCGTTTTGGAACACTGCTTCAAAGGGTGCTGTGATCAAAGCTGTCTGAGAGGCAGCATGGGGAAAGAGCAAAAGAGGGGGAGAGCGAGTGTGCGCGAGAAAGAGAGAGAGAGAGAGAGAGAATAGGTGAAACCCCAACGCTCCCAAATATAAGCAGAGCTCTGCGCTAACACGTCCATCTTTCCCTCCCAGCTGCCTAAACAAAGGCATCAGCGCTTATCAAACCCTGCTTTCCACCCCAATAGCATTCTGCCAGACTGTTTTGACATCTCAATCGAGTGCTTTATTATTCCATTCCTTTCATTCAGTGTCAGCCACAAGAGGATTACTCAGAGATAGGCTGGTTATATCATGACCTAGATAAGACAACATCATAGTGCTAATGCTATTTGTTCCACATCCTTTCGTCACACCATCATATTCAAAAGGAGACAGTGGGCAAAGCCAGTAGAGACGTCTTTTTGAATTGTATTTGAATCAGAATAAATATGCAGACAAGACCAAAAACCCACTAGTAAGCTAAGTGATTACATTCAATAGCTGGCAAATCTTCCATATTCAAATATTTAGGTTTTAACAAAACCTTCTGAATGATCGGTTTTGCAGCTAACACCTCCGGTACCCACGATCCATCCATGTCGAGAGTTCTCCAATAAAGATAAACATTAGCTTGGTCACTGATGACCTCTGCTGTCTCAAGACATGGGATTGATCAGGCAGAAAAAGTATAAACTTGTGACCTTGAATTTAGGTAAAGTGGATTAGGAAAATGAGGAGATTAATACATTATCTTAGTTGTATCTGAGCCCCTCTTCTGTCCATTAAGGACTGTGTTTACTCTGGCCTTTAACGCAGCTCAGCCAGACTAGAGCATCACTCATTCTCTGTGAACTTCATATCTGCATATCAAAGCTGAGAGTACAGAGTAAACATAGTCTCTGGCTCCATCTGTTTCTGACAACGTAAAGCCAAGAGAAAACGTCCAACTACACACCCAAACAACTCAAAATCTCTTAGTTGGCACGTCATTCCTTTCCTGCAAATGTGCAGTTGATGAACTTCCTTTGACCGAGCCCCTGTAGGTTATCTAAACTCAAATCAAAAGCATCCTTAGGTGCTACTCTTGACCTGAAGCTAAAGTTTAATCACTGCAAGGTGTTTTAAAAACAAGTCTTTTTTAAGTTGCTCTGATCAGTATATTCCATGGATCAAATTACTGTATAATTTAAAAGGGGATCACTTGCAGTGACGTACCCACAGACAATTACCCCCCGACTCTGCAGTTCCTCTCAGCTCTACAGAGCTGTGCAGCATCTTCTAGCACATTGTCTGTTTTCCAGACCGCAACTTTACTGTTCTGATTCACATACTACCCTTATCAGCATTGTTGTCAGCAGGCAGGCAGCTATTTTAAGCAAAAACGCTCTAGAAACCCACTATACACTACCACCACCACTCAGACAAAGTTATAAACTATTGGTAAACACAGTGGAGCATTTAGCAGCTAAAGAGCCAAATGTTTCCCTTAGTAGTTGGTGGACACAAATACAGAGCTACAAAGTGAATGCATTTTGGGCACAAACTCGACTCCAAACGAATGCTACTATAGCTCTGTATCTGCTGCGTGTAAAGTTGATAATATTAGAATCTTGTGTACAGCTTGGTGCGCTACCCTGAGGTGGCCAAAACATTTATGAATTCAGGTTTAGGTAAAAAGAGTTTGATTTTAGTCACTCGTTCTGTTAGGAACTAGAATGTTAGAATCACTGCTAAATAGGATTAAACATTATCAAAAGAGAAACTATGGCGCCATACCATGTCATCTAGACTGATAGCATGCCATATCTCATCAAAAAAAGACTGTAAAGTTATTTAAAGCTGCAACAAAATTACAAAATGAATAGACAATATTTGTGAAATTCCATTAATACTTTTTCAAGCAAAAATGCCAAACATTTAGCCTACTGCTTCCTGCTTCTCAATTGTTAAGATTTGCTTATTTCATTTGCGATATAGTAGATTGAATATCTTTGGGTTTTGGACTGTTGGATGAATAAAACAACCATAATTGCCATAATAATTGATAGTAATAAAAAAATAATTGTTAGTTTTGGCCCTAAAGCTAATAACTAGTGAAACATACTGTGTCTGCATTATTGTTGTATGTTTTCTGTGTAGTATTTGCTCCGAATGGGAATATGCATTTTGTGCCAATATTGTTCCTTTCATGAAAAAGAATGTGTTCCAAGACAAAAAAGCCAAACAACTGATAGTGTACAAATTGGATCTCATTATGTGCCTGTGTGTGCATATATGTGTAGGGGATGTTTTCAAAATTTGATAGGAATAGTGGTATGAGTATTGTAATTGCTTTTTGGTGGTGATCTTTCCAGCGAATCCCAGAGCAGGGAGCCGCTGGAAATTCAAATGAATCTGTGTTTGTTGCCTTTGGCTGGAGCTCAGCATAGGAGGAAAGTAATATCCAAGTGACTGAGATGCCTCAAAAATTGGAAGCTGGGTGACAAATTACTCTTCCCATTAGAGCTAAGCAGCAATGCGATTTTGGCGAGGATTTCTGTCTGCGTGTCAATCTTTTGTGTCATCCCTTTTACATATCTTTATACTCAATTCTGTCCACCTGTTTATGCAGATTGTTTTTTCCTTGCATCTCTTTCCTTCTTGCATTTTTCATTTTCGCTCATCTCTAACTTGCACGTCATCTCTTATTTTCTCTCCCATTCAAAACCACTGACCATTGCTAAAAAAAATATACTGTAATGACCTTTGACCACTGTGTTTCAAGGAAATTTAGCTAAGCAACATAGAAGATAATAACATGTAGAAAGCAAATTGACAATTAGTCAACTAATTGATTAGTTGTCCAACAGAAAATGAATTGGCAATGACTTTGATTATCCAATAATCGTTAAGTGGTGTACGCAAGCAAAAATGTCAAATATTTGCTGGTTTCACCTTCTCAAATGTGAGGATTTGCTGATTTTCTCTGTTTTTATATAATGTTATATTGAATATATTTAACTTTTGGGCTGTTTGTTGGACGAAATAGTGGTCACAGTGATTGAAAATGTGATCTGAGATGCACATTGCAAAATGTGTTATGTGGAATTGTTCATTAGCTATGTGTGATATCTTTCCAACTGAATGGACTCACAGTAGTAAAATAGACTGAAAATAGAACTCTTTCTGTGAGAGAAAGGGCACGATATCCTGGAATGTAATGGTAAGGACCTGTAGTGTAGCTACTAGTTAGTCTACATCCTCGACGTTCCACTTCCGGGATTGCTCCGGTGATGCAGGAAATTTCGCCGGATGCATGTATTTTCGCGAGAATCTGGCAAAGCGAGACTAGCTACTAGTGCACCCCAAGTGCTAAAAGAAATCCTAGAGGAAACACTGTCATTTTATTATAAATTACGTTATCGTTCTCTTCAACCCATGCTTGTTGAATGCTAACAGTTCCACAATGATTTACAGGTCTTTTAATAAACGTTATTGATGTTTTTCAAGTGCTGTTAAAAGTTCTTTACATGATTATTTTTTGGATAAAACACATCTCATTTGCAGTTATAGTAGGTTTAAAAACTGAAAAATAACAAATATTCCATCTCAAACTCTATGACATAGCCTAGTAGAAATAAGGGTACCTAAAAATGTATGCGGTCAAACAAATTACAGATAGAAACCACTGTCTCTCCGCTAAGTTAATTATTGCAATTTGATTTGATAAGTTTTTTTAAGCAATAGCCTCCACTTTCAGTATGAACTTTAACTAATCCACAGTATGCCACTGTTCATGGTGAACATTGTAAATTAAGATAAAAAATAACAATTTACTTGAGTCTTTGTCTTTATTTGATAACCACTAACACAAAACAACGTGTATAGGGGCCAGTAAAAATTGACTTTGGGCAAGTAGAATTTTTTTTCACTTGACCGACCGGACAGGTGAAAAAATACCTTAACATTGAACCCTGCAGTCAGTGTCTTTTTTCCTGAATCAACAGCTGTAGTAGCAGCATATGCTAGCGGACTATTGTCCGAGTCTGCAAAAAAACAACACATAAACATCGGCCATTGGTGAATGATATCTTATTTGGCGATAGGCCGATGGCAGTCAACGAGGCGAACATCGGCCGATACCAAATTAATTGTAATAATAGCTGAATGAACAACTGAACCATTGATGGTATAACTGAACATACTCTTAACACGTTTCGAGCCTCGGGGAGACTCACATAACAACAATCTAGCCTGAGGTAGAAAGTCTTATCCTTATTCAACCAGTACTCTCCTACAGGTCTCGTAAACATGTAGATACTAAAGATACTGCATTAGTTAATCCGCATAATAATCTTAGGGATTTAGTGTATCTACAACTACTGAATTAATTGAATCTGAAGGTCCATTACTGCATGAATAGAAGTACCAGGTACGGTGGCCCTGAAGTGCAAATCACAACAGCAATAAGAAAAACGCGACGGCAAATATGAAAACACGACAGCAAATAGGAAAACACGACGGCAAATAGGAAAACAAAACGGCAAATATGAAAACACGACGGCAAATATGAAAACACGACAACGAATATGAAAACACGACAGCGAATATGAAAACACAACAGCGAATATGAAAACACGACAGCAAATATGAAAACACGACAGCAAATAGGAAAACACGACAGCAAATAGGAAAACACGACAGCAAATAGGAAAACACAACAGCAAATAGGAAAACACGACAGCAAATATGAAAACACGACAGCAAATAGGAAAACACGACTGCAAATAGAAAAACACGACAGCAAATAGGAAAACACAACAGCAAATAGGAAAACACGACAGCAAATAGGAAAACACGACAGCAAATAGAAAAATACGACTGCAAATAGGAAAACACGATGGCAAATAGGAAAACACGACGGCAAATAGGAAAACACGACGGCAAATATGAAAACACGACAGCAAATATGAAAACACAACAGCAAATAGGAAAACACTTCAATAAATCACAAAACACAACGGCATTAACTTCTACCGGAAAAGGTAGGGCCTATCTAGCAGTGGACGGACCCTCCTGATTGGACAGACGCACTGTCTGTCTTTCGCGCTCCAAAATAACCCACAATCCTATGCGCGCGGCTTTGCCGGCTCGTTAAAAAAACAACAATGGCGGACCTAAGTGGGAGTTGGAGCGGCATCGCTGATGGCACAATTAACATTTAAATGTAAGTATATTTAGTGTTTGCCGTACATTTGTTATCACCGTTAATGTGTTACATCAATGTCAAGTGTTACGCATTAATGCTGGTACAAATTGCTATTATAATTAGGTAGATACACCTCGAGCTAACGTTAAGCTAACTGAACCTATCATTTAACATGGCTGTTAGCTAGCTAGCTGTGTTGCTGTCTTTTATGCCATTTGTGTTCGTAAAGTTTAATGTCCGGTGGCATTTTCATCTCTTTTTGTAAGCCGTTACTGTATATGCGTAATGTTAGCAGAGATTTAGAAATTGGTTTGTTTATCAGTTGTAGCTGCAGGATTGGAGGTAAAGCTGCACCTTGTTAACTTCACTAGCAACGTTAAATGAAAGCTAAAATGTATGAGTAGTTTCCCATGTAACAAGTATAACATTCCGTTATAGCATTTATAATGGTAAAGATCTTTTTCTTGTGTTTGCTGTCTTTTAACAGGGACTAAGGAACAAATGGAGGCTGCACTACAACGCTGAAGTTGGCATCCGATTCGCAGCTTCTGATTCGGCAGTTAAGGGGAAATTTAAGGGGAACTTAAAACTGTCCGATTCAGCAGGGAAACATAATTTACATTGCTAAGTGACTGATCCTCCGTTTTTTGAACCTCTTACTGTATTGAATGAGTGTTAGTCATTAAGGTAAATTATTAATTATGTCTAAAACACACTTTTAGATTTGTGAAAGCTTTATTGTCTTTATGAGAACACAATAAAGGGAGATTTCACCGTTTTTCTAAACTTGTCAAATCAGGACTAAATTATCCCAGAGAGTCTAAGGATTCTTAAAAACACAGTTTGAGATTTGTGAAAGCTTTATTCTATTTGTGAAAATGCAATAAAGGGATATTTTACTGTATTTTTCACATATAGACTACATTGGACCAGGTCCAGATCCAAAACCACAATACTTAAGACTTGTCAAATCAGGACTAAATTATCCCAGAGAGGCTAAATAAACTGTTTTATTTTATTGCCACAGCATGGCCTTTGCTAATTGACATTCAACGTACAAGTCCACGTCTCTCCATGTCATTTCTTATATCCATGAGCAGGTCTTCCTTCTCACTTCAAAAGAAAAGTAGAAAAAGTTATTTTTACCTTTTGGAAATCAATCCAAATATCGTCATAGATTTGCCAGTGGTTTAATTTACTCTTCAAATCCTTCTCCTTCAACATAAGTGTTGTTTTCTCACCTTTCCTCAGAAAAAGAGGCAGGACTGAGTATTTATTAAGATTTTTTTTAATTCATACTTCATAGGCCATTGTCTCAGGTGAGGAGCAACCCCACTTCTGGGGAACGCTGGGTCCCGATCTTCTTTGATGATGAAACCCAGCTGGACAGGATTGTGAAATACCTGTCAAACTTCCTCGACAGCTGTGACACACTCTCTGATAAAGTGTGCACCATGGTGTCTTCTGACAGGATCAAATGCATCCTAAATGTGTTGCTGTCAGAGATAGGTCCACAGCAGTTCCACAGTATATTCATGAAGACATTTTTTTCTATGACTTAAAGTGGCTATATGTAACTTTCAGTTTGTGTTAATTCTAGCGGCCACTTTGGACAAAAGTGGTAGTATTTTCACCACACCTGCTGTCGTAAAGGTCTTTTCTTTACGGTGCTGTATTGCCCACTGTAGATTACCAAGTTTGCGTTACCGTGTTTACACAAGTACAGGGGAAGACCTGCTCATGGATATAATAAATGACATGGAGAGAGTGAGTTAATTCTTGTCCAGTTTTGACAAGTTTAGGTATTGTGGTTTTGGATGTGGACTTGGTCCAATGTGGTCTACATATGCAAAAAACAGTAAAATCTCCCTTTATGGCATTTTCACAAATAGAATAAAGCTTTCACAAATCCCAAACTGTGTTTTTAAGACTCCTTAGCCTCTCTGGGATAATGTAGTCCAGATTTGACAAGTCTAGGTGGATCTAGACCTAGTCTAATGTGGTTTATATGTGAAAAAAAACTTATTGTGTTCTCATAAAGACAATAAAGCTTTCACAAATCTAAAAGTGTGTTTTAGACATAATTATAAATGTACCTTAATGACTAACACTCATTCAATACAGTAAGAGGTTAAAAAACTGTTTTAAGTTCCCCTTAACTGCCAAATCAGAAGCTGCGAATCGGATGCCAACTTCAGCGTCGTGGCTGCACTAGCGTCACCAGAAGGGAGAGATGAGGAGGAGAGGGAAAGCAAAAGACAAGCAGGGAGACAGAGGCCAAAAAGAGATGTTGAATAGATTATTTGCTATATTAGAGATTGCCATTCAAAAAATAAATGCATTAAATTAACTAGTTTGTCTGTGTCTTTTAAGTTTTTGGGTGTGTATATAATATAAACTGTTTTTCAATGTTTATTTTTCCATCAAATTATGACCTGGACACAGGAAACTTCTAACTGAGTAATTATATTCAGATGCTACCTGTTTTAATAACTAGTTAGGTATACAAGCTCTAAAAAGACATTAATGAAACGTGTATCTTTATTATAACATTTATTCAAACATTACTATATACTGTACACAAGTATATTCAACATGAAGCGGCGATCAGACTCAGCTCCCGATGATGGTGTTGCTTCCGGACTGCAGACAGAAGGAGAAAGATTAGGTTAGTCCAGTAGTTATCCAACCTGTCCTGGTAAGATTAGGTTAGTCCAGTAGTTATCCAACCTGTCCTGGTAAGATTAGGTTAGTCCAGTAGTTATCCAACCTGTCCTGGTAAGATTAGGTTAGTCCAGTAGTTATCCAACCTGTCCTGGTAAGATTAGAATTGTATCACAAGTATATTTAAGCATACTGAAACATGAAGGTACTTCATGTAACTGTGTAGTGGTCATCATGGTCTTAACTGACAACTGTTGACCATTTAACACACTTACACCTACCTTTACTGTATTAGTGGGTGTTTATCAATGGAGGTATTATGACTTTTCATATGTTGGTTGTAGCCTTGTAGCTTGTGTGTTTACAGTACTATTTACCCTTTCTCACTTGCAGTTTAATGCATATCATACTGCCTGTGGTAGCTCATTAGCTGGTAGCGTTTACCTTGTAGTTGCTGATCATATTTTGCACTGCATTTGTCTGAAAGCTAGAAGCTACTGGACAATGAGCTAATGTTGCATACATGCAGTAAACTACAAGCTAATGTAAACGGTTAGCTACTGCAATTCTCCTTACCGGTAAGTGTTATGACTACTGTACAAACATGAACTCCCATGAGTTTTTAATTTATTGACATGGGATAAATAAGACAAAACGACTATTGCTTACATTAAAGCCTATCGGTGTCGGTAACGTTACCTACCTTTGCACGTTGCGAGCAAAGTTCCTGACAGAATATTCTCCTCCTGCAAGCAGACTGACGCCGATTCACCAACAGCACAGTTCATAGTTCCACATCCATTTCGTCCAGTGTTTTGAAATGAGAAACGGCTAGTCCGTCTGTTAAAAGCATAGACAGTGAGGCACTTTTATTTTTTCACCTCTCCTTCCTGTCAAAAGACAGACAGTGCGTCTGTCCAATCAGGAGGGTCCGTCCTCTACTAGATAGGCCCTACCTTTTCCGGTAGAAGTTAATGCCGTTGTGTTTTGTGATTTGTTGAAGTGTTTTCATATTTGCTGTCGTGTTTTCATATTTGCTGTCGTGTTTTCATATTTGCCGTCGTGTTTTCCTATTTGCTGTCGTGTTTTCATATTTGCTGTCGTGTTTTCATATTTGCTGTCGTGTTTTCATATTTGCCATTGTGTTTTCCTATTTGCTGTCGTGTTTTCATATTTGCCGTCGTGTTTTCATATTTGCTGTCGTGTTTTCCTATTTGCTGTCGTGTTTTCATATTTGCCGTCGTGTTTTCCTATTTGCCGTCGTGTTTTCCTATTTGCCGTCGTGTTTTCATATTTGCCGTCGTGTTTTCCTATTTGCCGTCGTGTTTTCCTATTTGCCGTCGTGTTTTCCTATTTGCCGTCGTGTTTTCATATTTGCCGTCGTGTTTTCATATTTGCCGTCGTGTTTTCATATTTGCCGTCGTGTTTTCCTATTTGCCGTCGTGTTTTCATATTTGCTGTCGTGTTTTCCTATTTGCTGTCGTGTTTTCATATTTGCCGTCGTGTTTTCCTATTTGCTGTCGTGTTTTCATATTTGCTGTCGTGTTTTCATATTTGCTGTCGTGTTTTCATATTTGCCGTTGTGTTTTCATATTTGCTGTCGTGTTTTCCTATTTGCTGTCGTGTTTTCTTATTTGCCGTTTTGTTTTCATATTTGCTGTTGTGTTTTCATTTTTTCTGTTGTGTTTTCCTATTTGCCATTGTGTTTTATGATTTGTTGTTGCGTTTCTCTAATTGCTGTGGTGATTTGCACTTCAGGGCCACCGTAACCAGGAGCAATTTGATTCAATTTACTTTCAATTTACTTTATTTCACCAGGATAATCCACTCTGTAACAATAATCTTTTACAAGGAGTCGTGGGTACAGTACCAGATTCTGGGTAGCAGCTGGACATCATTCATGCCAGACAATATGCAACTTATCACTGTACAATAAAAAGGGCTAATATAAACAGAAGGATTATAGTAGCAATGTTTCTCAATGAAGGCAATAAAGCATCAGACAATAACACACGTATGTAATATGGTCTGTCGCTGATGATGTGAGAAAGAAAAGAAAGAAATGTGGCTCCCTACTTATGTAATTGTGGGGAAAATATTAAAAAGGCTGAAATCATAAAATCCTTCTGGCTGGCTGCCATGCAGTCTTAATTGAATTTCCAAATGAGTAAAATTTTTCTCTATCATTACATAGTTTGTCTTATAGCTGGCATATTTATTTGATAACTTTGAAATTATTATCCATGCACCCACACTTCTCATACAAATCACTCCGCAATACAATTATCCCCAGATTTTTTAATCACATTAGTAGTGCTTTATTTTTCTCTGCTGAGATAACTCTGGGGAAAAGGAGGCAATCTGCAATGGTTTTGCCATCTTCTGATAAGCTTTAAGGTAAAGAGAGAAGGAGAGGACAGCAGGAGGAGAGATGGGAAAAGGAAAAATATTGGAAAAAAGAGGGGGGGGGGGGGGAATCAAGAAAAGGTGAGAACTGTGGCAGGGCAAAACAGTTAGAGAAAAAATTTGGAAAGATAAGGAAAGGCGTTGGTTGAATTGATGGAAAAAATAAATGGAAAGTTAAAACGGGAGAGAACTGGAGGAAGTAATGAGGTAGGAAAGTGAACCAGGGTAAGGACGGAAAACTAAAGAATACTTAGGTCAGCAGAATAGACCAGGTAAGTGGATGGAGGTTTTAGACTGAAAGACAGCTATAATTACATTTTCATAATACATTATTTGTATGGTAATAGCTATTTTTTAACCTGGCAGACAAACAACACAATCTTCACTTTCATCTGTCTGTATTCAAGGAAATCTGGGAGTGGGGACTTTATTAAACCTGCTGATTAAAACAAATGGGCTCTAGAGTATTTTCCATAGCTTAATTTATACAGTATACTTTCCCCCACAATTTCCTATTAGAACTGTTGAACAGGGACATGTTAAAAAGTTATGGTTATTTATCTCCTGTCAAGTAATTTGTAAGTAAAGTGATTTGTGTCTTTTTTCAATGAGGGATTAGTCGAAAGTGTTAGTGTTAGCTCTGTAAAGTGTATTAGTCTTAATTTTTTAGGTAACGTTTCTAAAATTCTTGTTGACTTTTGGATCTTAACAGGAAACCCATGAACATCTGCTATTCTGTTAACTTGACAAATAATAGGCTACCTCAAGAAATACAGGTATTGTCAAAAATGGGGTGCTTCCACGTCTGCCAGCACCTATGAGCTGTTTGTATGTGTTTATTTTAAAATACCGGTATGTGTGTGTTGTGGGAGAAAAGGGGTATTACAGGTGTGTGCCATCTGTTAGACTGGACAATGGACAGCACCATAAGCATGTGGCTTAGTAATTAATAGATGACAGTGATCCATAGTACCTCAAAAATAAGGTCAGACCACAGGTGAGGAGAGCAGCTGGAAAAGTAATTAAATGTATGTGTGCTTATGGAAATGCAATTGCATGATGAACTTGTCTAACTGGCTTTTTTCTCCCCTATCCTTTTCTCCAGCTTGTAAGCCTGGCTTCTTCAAGGCATATGCAGGGAACACTATATGCTCCAGGTGTCCTCCACATAGCTCCAGCCATGACCAGGCTGCCACCATCTGCCACTGTGACAAAGGCTTCTACAGAGCTATCAAAGACTCCTCTACCATGGCTTGTACAAGTTAGTAGAGCAGTTACAAAAGACAAACTCTCTCTTTTAGCTGGGACATTCATAGTTTCTGTTCGCATGTCTGTCATTTATTTTAGTCTGTTGTGCCATCTTTCTTTCCCCCATGAATCTGGTCTTTTTTTTAGCAATATGATTGAGCTAAATTTAGATATATGCCAGCATTACTTTATTCCTCCCTATCTCAATTTTGAAAAAAACATCTGTTATGAAGTACTTCATTCATAGCATGAGAAATTATGACGTAGCATCCATGAAATTGACAAGTAGCATACTGGAATGAAACACGTAGGGCACTCTGAAAGCTTACCACCCACATGCCTACAAACAGATATTCAAAGGCACACTTGCAACTTCAGTTCTGATCACTTTGCCAAACCAGACATTGTACAGTTTTAAAAAAAAATGATAAAAATCTGTGTACAATCCAGGAAATTGACACATAGGCTGTTGGAATAAAATATTGCAGAATAACTTGAAAGCCAACCACCCACCCACACACCTACACACACAGTACCTACACACATCCACACACACACACACACACACACACACACACACACACACACACACACACACTACAGATTCAAATTATGCTCACTTGCTGCTAAAGGGCCATTTAATTGACAGATTTTGGTGATCATGTGCCCACTTTAGCTTCATCCTCAAGGTCAGATGAGTGGTGTATTAGCTGTTATACTTAATAGTGATACTTACATACAAACATGCATTTTTACACAGTAGTATGCCACAAGTAAGATCTTATTTCTGCTCATTTCATCATTTTTCAGTAAACCGTAGACACTCATAGTGGCTCTCCCAAGAGGTCTACAGTCTGAATTGGCACCAGTGATCATAGATTATTTTGTCTAACCTTTAATTCAATCAGACAACAACCAAATCCCTCTATATGTGTTATGCTATATTTGTACAAGCCGTTTTCTTTAAAATACCTGACAAAGATATTAGTGAGTTATCAATGAGTAATCTCAGTACCTTTTCTCTCTCTTCAGGGACTCCGTCGGCTCCCAGGAACCTGGTCTCATTGATCAATGACACGGCTCTCTTCTTGCAGTGGATGCCTCCTAGTGACACAGGTGGCAGGGAGGACATCACTTATAACATCCTGTGTCAGCGCTGTGATGGAAGAGACGGAGACAGTGGTGTGACACAGTGTGAACCATGTGAGCCAGACCTGCGATTCATCCCAAGGCCACTTGGTCTGACTGGTACCTCTGTGGCAATACTAGATTTTGCAATGCACGCCACCTACACCTTCCACGTGGAGGCTGCGAATGGCGTCACTGGGCTCGGGGTGTCTGCACGCTCGCTGGCGAATGTTACCGTCAACACACACCAAGCTGGTGAGTTGCAGAGCTCTTGTTCACGTCAGTGCTACTTTACAGTTCTGTTTGATTTACTGTGTGCAGATCCAACTGTGGTAATGACGACAAGCAGATGTACCTCCAACAGAATTATATAATTGACTTTTATTGATGTTCTTGACTTGGATACAATTTATAATTAATTACTCATTTCATGAGTGCTTGAACAGATAGTGGATTAATTAATTGATCCATCGACAGACAATTAATTGCAAACATTTTAGATTGTTTGGTTAAGTCGTTTATTAAGAAAAAATGCCAAACATTTGCTTGTTCTACTGTAGCTTCTCAGATGTGAAATTTCTGTTTGTCATTACTGTAATTAGAGAACTTTGGGTTTTGTACTGTTAGTAAGACAAAAAAAGCAAATCAGTTCCACGGTCTATTTTCTGAATAAGGTATGACTTTTAAAAAAATATTTGAAAGATAAATAATGTTTGTTGCAGCCATGAATTTCATAATTACAGAAATCAATTTTAAAACATTTTGCAGGGCTGAAATAGTACATGGTAAGCCACAAAATATTGCCACACATTTGTCATTTTAATCCTGCTGGCATGGGCAAAATGGCCATCTGGAACGGTGGCAATTTTCCCAGTGGACCATTCAGACTGTGGGGTGGCAGGGAGCCAAGCAAAACCGAAGAATTGTTTGCAAACTAGCAGGTTACAAAAAGTACTGCTGCCGGGGCGGCCTATAGCTCACCTAGTAGAGTGTGCGCCCCATGTAGGCTCAGTTCAAATCAGATCCGAGGCCCTTTGCTGCATGTCATTCCCTCTCTCTCTCTCCCCCGTTTCCTGTCTAAAAGAATAAAGAAAAAACCCAACCCTAAAAAATTAAAAAAAATATATAAAAAGTACAACTGCCCAAAAACACCCGCCGCCCCTATCTATCTAACTAACACAAGCATTAACAAGATATCGAAACAAAAATAAAGTGGAAAAATAGTCTGCATTTCTTGTAGTGCTCATCCACAACATTGGTTGGAGCATCTGTGGACTGGCTGTGAGGGACCAGTTTAGGTTGAATGCTTACAGTCACTCACTTATAGATACTGGTAATGTAATTGTCCACTGTATTTGAAAAATTAAACTGCATATTAAGGCTTTGAGTTAAATTCCATAATGTTGGTGCATATTGGCTATAGGACACTATTGACTGCAGTTGTTCCTAAAAATCACAAATTTTAGTTTGCAGTACATTTGCAGTTTATGTATTCCATATGTTCATATGTTGACAGATTGTTGAGGGTTAACATTCAACTAGCCATATTTATTTATAAAATATTAATAAAGGTTACATTTACAGTCTTATGCTTGACATATGCTTATACTGTCGTTACATAATACCTGATTCATAGATCATAAATATTGCATTTGCATGGGAACAGATGGAGACATTTATGCTACAGTAACAGGAACATTTATTTATTCTGCACCTAGATTTGCCTTTCTCCCTCCTGAGCACCCTGTGGCTTATTCCACATTCGCTGTCTCTCCATCCCGCTAAATTTGTCAATAGGTGAAACATATATCTGACCCTTAAATAGCTGACAGAGCCATTGTGACTTGAACCCAGTCCTAATTAGCAGTTTCTGGCTGACCTGAGATCAACTACAGATAGATGTCCTCAAGTTAGCACTGCATTGGGGAAAAATAAGAGACCTGAGTTCTAGAGACTATTGGAACCTGAACCTGATATTTTAAGGGCAAGAATATTGATGGAATAAGTGATGGAGAATGTGGAAATGAAAGGGAGTGGATTAATAAATTATACTGGGATGTATGTGCACATTTTCTCTCCTTTCAGCAAGTGCAGCAAGCCAGTATTGAGATGAAATTCTGATGAGAACAAGACAGACCCTCATCAGTGGCTCAGATATCAAAATAGGGATTTAGGTATATCTGTGCTAAATCATCTTTGTGTGCAATAATAGGCTGCCGTAACCGTAGCAGCAAGGTTGTTGCAGTTTATCATTTTCTCACTAACTCACTAGATAACAATAGGAGAATTACTTTTGGTTTAATAATACAACTGTGGAGACAGAAAGGAAGTGGAAAAAAGTGTCATTTTAGTATAATGTTGACCATGTTCACTATTTTCGTTTACCTTGTTAGCATGCTAACATTTGCTTATTAGCACAAAACACAAAGTACAGCTGAGGAAGAATGTCAATAGTTTGCAGTTATTTGGAAGTAAATAGAAGTATTGGCCAAAATAAAATGTTGAACTGATGTGGCGCTGGAGGAAAAGTCAGGGGATCACCAAAGTCAGCAAGGTTCATCATGTGGGGGGCATGAATGTCTGTAGCAAATTTCATGGCAATCCATCAATTAGTTGTTGAGATATTTCAGTCTGGACCAAAGTGGTGGACCAGCTCTAGACTTTGACGTGTGATTAAAAAATATGACCAATTTCCTTTTAAGTTATTATAAATTTCTACCAACCTTTTTGTGTTTATTGGCTCTCTGTTATGATTCATTATAGTTATGTTGACACTTCTCTCAGTTTTTCAGGCAATACAGAGTGCATAGTTGGTAAGTGGGGAAAAAATGGTCCCAATAATCATAGCACCTGCCTATTGGTCTTGAATCAGGCTCCTTCTCATTCAAGAAAGGTTCATAACTTCAACAGTCATTTCTCGTGGCTAATTCTCCCCTGAGTAAAAAATATTGTATCAAGTATTATTTTTAGAAATGTTTTGCTGATAGGCTGCCATACTATGGAAACCAGATGTCAGGTGTGCATGAGTCACTTCATACCCATCTCTCCGGGCAAAGGCAGCTAGACTGACGGGAGGAAGCTGAAATGCAAAAATAATCTCTGTGGAGGAGGAGGAGCAGCCTGTGGGGATGTTTCCATTAGGATGTTTAGAATGGATTAACTTGTCAAATTGCCTTTCCTCAGTAGATACACTGTATGCACACACTGCCAGACATGCATGCAAACAAGCAGGAAAACAAATCCATACACGTATGACATTTGAACACATATTTGCTTCACCCATGTACCACCCACAGCATGTGGTCTGTTAGTCAGTGCTCTTGTTTTTCTCTACCACACACACACACACACACACACACACACACACACACACACACACACACACACATACTATTAGTTTAAATAAATAACCGTTCGCTCACATTTTATGTAGGAAAAGGGTTAAATAAAAAGGAAAGTATTCTGTAAGTTAGCCCACTCTACATCATTCATAAGGTTTGAATGCAGTTTTCTGTGGCTCATTATCTGCAGTTCATTGGACTGAAATGTTTACGTGAATCCACAGGAAATTCACACATAAATATCTCCCACAAATGTAAATAAACAATTAACGTCTATATTTTAGCTGTACATAGAGTAAAATCATTCAGGAGGCTTCTTGATGATGCCGTCTAATGACAGACCAATGTTAGAAAATCTATTTAAATCCTTCACAGCACCATGTGTCTGATGTTTAATGCGAAACATTTGTTTCAGAAGCGCTCCAGAACATACTTTAAATTCAAATGAGGTGTAACATGTATTGAGTTCAGAGAAAAGGCTTGTTGTAAATCTGTGCTTGTCCAAACTTATGTTTGGATGGATTTAGGATGGACAGGTTCATTGCCAATTAACACAGATGCTGCAACGTGATTCATGTAATTGATTGTGATATTATGTCAATGATGGAATAATAGCCAATCAAAAGCAGAATTAGCAGTTAACTGGGGGTTTTTTTCGGGTTTTTTTCTGTTGACATGCTTTTGCATTTGTAAATTGCATATTAATGCCTCATTATGCTTTTAATTATGCTAAACCTATTAATCAAACTTACTTATAAGTTCTCTGTGTGCTTGTCTAACTTTGATAAGTTATAATGCCCAGTTAAGGAAGATGCATGATCACTTTGTCTTTGAACAGAGTGGAGTGTTTATTGCCTTCTGATGATATAATATACTGAAGTAATCATTCAGTTTTGTAGTCGTAAAAGCTGAACAATATTTGTGTAGTCATAGATTCTCAGAAGACACATTTGATCATCTTGGATGCCCCTTTGTGTGCACTCTCCTCCGCACTTAATTTCACTTTGTAAAGCAGGATGCTGGTTTTTGGCTTGTTGTAGCCTGGCAGGGCAGCAACGCAGAGCAGAGTGAGCAAGATGATTTCTGTGTTTATGCACAGCGAACTGCACTCCCCTCAAAATACACTGTAGTTATTGCTCAGCAGAGCGTTTCTCACTGATGATTCCTCCCACAAAGTTCACTGCAGTATCCTGTGAAAAGGCACAGATAAATCAGTGCAAATTTGTGTTAGGTGCTTGATGCACAGAGGAAAAATTTGCTCCTACAACAGGAGCAGAGAGACAACCTACAAAGATAGACTCACTCTGTGTTAAAAGTAATCCTTATGTAAGATAAATGCTTGTGTCCAAACAGAGGCTGAAACTAAAGATTACACTTGTGTCCAAGTTTACATGTGTTTTGTTGGTGGTATAGGTTAGGTTTTATATATGTGACGCCTGGAAGAATCTAAATTAATTGAAATACATATCTAGTCGAATCAAATCATTCGCAAAATATGAGATTTAATGATGCATTGATCCTTGCTGAAATAATCTAAATTGAATAGCCGCTGGTTTAAATGGTTAAATCTCTACAGAGTTGTGCTCATTGTCTTTTAATCATTCCAGACTACTGCTCTGCTACTACACTACTACAGATTGTGTTGCACTTTTTAAAATTGGATAAACATATACTTATTAATAAGTAATTAGTAATACGGTTCAGTGATATTTTTTGTATTGTCTTCTGACTCGTTGTTGGTTCACTATAACAAACGTGTGCCCAATCAGTATGTTTTTAAGTCACATTGCATTCATAAGTGTGCATGTATAGCCTGTGGTACGTAGTTTGATTATAGCTTCACATACAGTGAGTTATCACTATGACATCGTTTTAGGATTGCCAAATTTAAGAGTTCTTACCCTCCAATCTGACATTTAGCCAGCCAATGCTGTTGTTGGCCCTTTTTCGAACATCTGTGGCTGTCAACGGCATATAGTGTAACTGTTGGTACTGTCAATTTATTACCGTCATCTTTTCTGCTTAGGCAAGCAAGAAACCACAAGGGGAAAATACCAGTGGAAGGCAAACAACTACAGTTACAAATGCAGCTTTTTAAAGTGCCCATATTATAAAAGAAACACTTTTTTTCTGGGATTTGGGGTGTTATTTTGTGTCTCTGGTGCTTCCACACACATATAAACTTGGAAAAAAAAACATCCATGCTGTTTTGAGTGAGATACGGGTTTCTGAATGTAACCTGCCTACAGTCTCCGGGTGAGCTGTTCAAAATCTGCACGGCTTTCTACGTCACTAGCCGAAACGAGGGGGCAAAACCATGCTAGCGGTTAGGCCCCCTCGTTCTCAATGGCAAAACACTGCTACAACACACACAAGTTCACCATAATCTACAAAAGAACTACTTACATGTCCCTGTTCTGCAGGTATTCCACGCAAAGTTGGAAGTGCGCCTTCATTTAGAAGAAGTCTTCCGGCTATCCTGCCTTGTACAGACTGAAGTAAGAGAAACAGCTAGCTAGATGATGTGATCCTTACCTAGCTACTGCGCATGTGTGAATCCCAACAAAGATGGTACAGAAGTAGGATGTCTCATTCTGTAGCTAAAATAGAGACCTGAACACACAGGGTGAAAAGAGGAGCTGCAGCAATGTGCAGTACAACAAAAAATATGGTGTTTTTTGAAAATTAAACCATGTAAACCTATTCTGGTACAACCTCAAAATACAATTATGAACCTGAAAATAAGCATAATATGGCCACTTTAAGAGACACATTCCCAATTTGGGTTCTGAGCATATGTTTCATCAGGGGTCTGTTTCAGGAAGGAGGTTTACCAAACTCTGAGTCTAACCCTGATGTCTGAGTTGATTTACCCTGAGATGGGAAACTCTGAGTTTTCGGTTCCAGAACAGCTGATTTGAGTTGGTTCAATCAACTCGGAGTAGGTTGACTCAGAGTTAAGCGCGTGCACCACCACAATAAAAAGACAGCATGAATGGAGCCATGATACTACGATTCACCATGGTAACAACCACAAACAAACTGGTCGGCGGAAATATTCATGCACACATACAGCGAGTTTGAACATATATTTAGTTAAAAAAAAGCAACACAACGGCTGCTGTAAAATAGCGAAAATTGGTGTGGGAAAGAAATTGTTGCTTGAGTCAATGCGTAAGCTCTAATATAGTGTATTAATTTCATATTTAATCACAGGTAACCTATAATATTACTGGTGAAAACTGGAATGGTAGTAGGCTACACCTATAATTTCATTTAGGTGCAATCCTGCGGGCGAAAAAGTAAACTGCTACTAATCCCATTCTGATGTTGCAGCACCATCATTAACAGAATTATGATTTACAATAATTTATTTCTTTTTAATGTCTATTACTGGTTTGTGTCCAGGGAACTCTACACAAACATTTAAAACACGTTTCAGAGCGAGTCACACTCTTCTGATGGCGCTTTACTAATATGCTCCGCATCACCAATGTTGTAAAGAAAACTGCCGTTTGCAAAAAAAACAAATGCGACAAAAAGAATCTGCTAGGATGTAGAGCATGTCCACGATGGGTGACGTTAGTGATATGAGGACAGATAAGGTTATGTAGGCTACATAACTGATAAACTGGGAAGAAAAACGATACCGCTTAAATAGGTAGTTATCTGGAAATGAAAATACATCTATAGTCGAGGCCTTAATATCATCTTCCGACGTATGTTTAACTCCCTGCGAAGTAATACAGCTTCTTCATCAACAGGATCGACAAAAGGAAATGCCATGTTCGGAACAAAAACGTTTTATAGTCTGCCCAACATGGTTAATAAACCAACCCTGTTTTTTTATTCATGCAGAGAACAAACTGCGCTAAAATGCGCCTGATACAGACCGAATGAATGAATGAGGAAATGAAAGAGCGCTGTGTCAGAGGGAGGAGACTGAGAGAAACTCGAGGTTTATTGAAGTTGTTAGGTTCACAGGCTCAGTTACCATAGTAACTGACTCTGAGGTTAAGGGCGTTTTCACACATACCTCATTTGGTCCGGACTTTCGGACTTTTCAGTTTGATCCGAACCAAAATTAGAGGTGTGAAACCTCCCCCGGACCACGGTCCGGATCAAAAGACCAAATTTTGGTCCGACCAAAAGAGGTGGTCTCGGTCCGGACCAAACTGAACCATGGTCCGGTTCGTTTACAGTGTGAAAGCATTTTTTGGATGGTTCGGACTTTCGGACCAAATACAAGGAGCTCTGGCAGGCTCTCCTTGTGTTACAAGACCGGGGAAGCTCCTTTAAGGAATAGCTCGGTGCTGAGAGAGTGACGGTGACTACGCTCAGAGGAGACAGCTGTCGGCTATCAGAGCTGAGAATACATCAGCAGTTTATTTGTTAAGTGGTAGTAAATGTAGGCTACTGTGTAGGTTTCCGTTTGTCTCTGAATAAATTCTCCAGAAAGTTCCAGTGTCTTGCTTCTCAACATCACAACAAAACAAAAAGAGCCGCGGCTGTAGGGGAGAGCAGCAGTCAGTTGAAAAAACTCCGACCCAGAGAGAGGATACGAGAGGACGGGGAAGCCCGTCAACAAACCAATCAATTATAAGTACCTGGAGACGCAGCTCACGTATGTGATGACGGCAGGACGTAGTTTTGTCACGTATACATCTTTAGTGCGCTTGCATAACTGCAGTGTGAAACCAAAACTTACCGGATCAAATGTATACAATGTAACAAAAACATGAACCTTGGTCCGGACCTTGGTTCGGACTTTCATGTGTGAAAACGCCCTAAGTTACCTCTCTTTCTGAAATGGGCTGGAGTTACCCCTCTCTCTCAGGTTAGATTAACCTCCCTTTCTGAAACAGAAAACCCAGAGTTTCCCTCATCTCAGGGTTAACAAACTAGGCAGGTTCACTAAACCTGCTTTCTGAAACAGGCCCCAGGTCTTTCTATGGCTGCTACTACTTTGACCAGTTAAACATTTGGGTAGAAAGGAGAGGTTTATGTACATAACCTTTCATATGGACCTCACATGGGAAATTACTGGCTGTTCACTTGTCTTTTTTAATATTGTTATTATTTTTATTATTTTGTTTACAAAACAATAACAACAAGAGTCATGCAAAGTTCTCACATGCTAAATCCACGTGTGACCATTTTCCACTGTTTTATGGTGTCCTGATTCAGGAGCTTTTCTCTCTTTTAATTTGCTCTTTTCCCCTTTCCCCCAGTTGATTCTCTTCTGTTTGCATCTCCTTTGCTCTGGGAATAAGGCTGACGTCTATTTATATGCTCAGATGCTGGGGAGATGCAACCTCGTGGGATTTCTTTAAAGCTCTCTCTGTTCACTCTTTCTCACTCTCTTCTTCCCCCTCTGTCCTTTCTTTATCTTTCTGTATCTCTAGTTGAGGGTTAACCTATTTTTTTTTTAATGTTGCCAATAAACCAACTATAGAGCTTATAGATTCTCAATTATCTTTTGATGTGTGGAATTGTGATTAAACTGTAATGACCTTAATTGTTTTCTTTGAGCTCACTCATACAGAGCAGTAGCTTTCTAACCAGTGGATTGATTTGAACCTAAAATAGCTTCTTGCATAAGAGTTTAGAGGGTTTTTAGAGCATTTTCTAACATTGCAAAAATGTCCACACACAGGAAACTACAAACTCCTCAAGCACAGTGGCACACACACACACACGCATGGTGATAGATACATAACATTATGCTGTATTCTGCAGACAGAAATCCCCTCTAGTAATGTGATTCTCACGGACATTCTTATCCCTTAAGTGGGTTATGCATATTTATGTTCCTGGTTACACCGGTGCCAACTGAAAAACATAATTTCTTATTGAAACATTTATGGGTAACATTCTTGCTTAGATATGTTTTAACTGATTCATTGAAATCACAAGCATATATTATATTTACAAATGTACATAATTATTTAAATTTTGGTCTGGTCAAGGAATCTTTTTATGGTTTTAACTACATTTAAAACTAATAATAAGCCCTCACAAACATAATCGGGGTCCTTGTACAGTGGTTTTTGATAACTACAGAGTGACAAACTTGACTTTGCGGGTTTAGAAGTAGTTGAATACTAGAATATCAATTCATCATTCAAGACATTTTTTTTTCAAGCAAAATAAGCTAAATATTACAGAGTTCCTGGTTCTTTTCTTTGCTTTATGAGATAGTAAGTAAAAAATGTTTCATTGAAAGAACTTGCTGAAGGATTTGTTTAAAGGAACTGGTGTTTAATATTGTGCTCTTTGTTAATGACTGCTTTTTTTCTCGAGTAGATACTGCACTTATTAAGCTAAAACTTCCAGGTATGGCGCTGATGACATTCGCTCAGCAACTCATTGGATTTTGTCTGCTTTGCCTGTGCACTTTTGCACTGCAGTGTTCTGTCAATACATGGTGTATATTTTTGTTGATGTGTCTGCTGTGTGCCATTATTAACTGCAGCAGGCAGCCAGACTGAGAGGCTTGAGACCCCACAACATCTCCAGGCACTCTGTGTGGCTCAGACACCACCTGCCACCAGGATAGAGAGGACACATGTTACCTGCAATAACATGGCTGACATGGCAGATGTATGATCTGGCTCTGCAAACTGTTTAAAAGGCCCCATTTGGACCTGGTATCAAATTTGGATCTGAGTGATCGGATCACAAGTGGACAGCTCTAAGTACAGGGGGAAATGCCCTCCGGACGCATTGAGGAAACATTGAGATCCGATCACTAAAACCGCCTTTGGAGGTGGTCTAGGCCACATATGTCCACATTCTTATAGCAGTGAGAACAGTTATGTGTCCTTGGCCACACTACGCATTTCTCATGTCCCAGAGTGAATCGTGTGTTTTGGATGTTATTATCATACTGTTGGCGATGTGTTGGCGTATTTGTTCCGGCACTGCCTGCTCTTATATCCCCGGCTGTCTGGAGCTCTCTGCAGCGCTGTTGATTGGAAAAGGCAGCCGCCGGTATACGATAACGTTATTTTTAGTTTCATAAAACCTACCCAAATTCACCAATATGTAGGATATTATTATAAACATTCCGACTAACGTTACATGACTCCTATAAGCGAACATGCTACATATAATGAAGCAGATATAATATAGAAACTAAACTTTTGTGGCTTTGTGTAGTTTGGGTTCATACAGAAATGCATGTTCACAAAGACTGAATTCATGCATTCTAATATAAAAGTTGGACACCTTAAATTTATATATTTGTCTCCACGAGTGTGGCTTTTTGCAGGAGTCAGCATCAAACTTTTGCTTACTGTATGCACAAATTTTCTCTGTGCCCTTTTAGTTTTGTTTTAATACAAGTCAAAATGGTCGAGCTTCTGGACTATGAAGCATCAGTCTCGGCCGTGCTGTTACGGTTACGGTGCTGTTATGTGCTGTATGTGAAAGTCGCATCTGAAGCCCAATGCGTCCAACTTGATACAGCGACACGTCACTTTTCCGAAGTGCCACATCCGGTCTGTGGCCTTCTGTGTGTAGTAGGTTATCTGCTTCTCTGAGCGTGAGGACAGTTTAAGACATCAATCTGGACTGGAATTTGTATTCCAACAATGATCTGCCAAACATCACGCTCGACAACAGAGGGACTGGATCTATTAGTTTGCCAACTCATATTCTGTTCAAGCAAAGGCTTTATGAATAATTGATGATAAATATTTGAATCTCTGCTGGGTGATTTTGTGTCTCCTCAGCAGCCTTGTGCAAAATATTCCCCCAAATTCAGCAATAATGACAAACATGTTGAACAGTTGCTGTAGGTCTAGTGGTTTGGTTAACAAAAGTGTTTCTCTCAGGCCACACATCATACTGGAGCTGGACAGTAAAATGGTTTCTTGGCCCTATTTTCCCTTTGGGTATTCCTGTGATACTAAAACAATTTATCTTCCAAACTGCAATAAGGTTGTTACATTTCTTTTAAAGTTGTTTTTCTTGAGATTGTCTTCTGTAAGCTGGAGAGTGGAGAAGTTACGTATACAGGATGCACTTTTCTTATGCTCTATTTCAGATTTTCTTTCCAGTTTGGACTTTTGAAACTTTTTGTTCAATGATGAATTTTTTTGCAATGGCTGGAGATACTTTTAAAATGTGTTTTTGCGGTCGTGTTTCTGAAATCAGTGGATTCAGTTTAGAGTTCTCTGCAGTGGCCCGAGCTGTAAATGGCTCAAATCACTAATTAGAAGTAGAACTTTATTTGTCCCTAGAGAGGACAATTGGTTGTGCAGCAGTGACAACAGAAATAACACAAAATCAATTAAATGCAACATATAGTAAAAAAAAAAAATAAAGAACATAAGTTAAAAAAAAAAAAATGTATTTAGCAAGCGTGGTTGGGTGGTCAAGCTAATATTAGTTAGTTCAGCAGTGAGATGTTGATTTCCTCATTCCCCCGGACCTCTGGGTGACTCAGTCCTGCTGTAAACTTGCATTACATTTCTCTTTCTAATGTTTTTCCCAATCCTATTCCCAAGAATTACTCTTTGGCACATGACCCTTAGTAAATAAGTTAGTCACTAAGTCAAATAGGCTCATTCATTTGTAATCACATGCTGACACCCTGTACTCTTTGACTGCATCTTCAGGTCCAGCTCTGGTGGGTGTAGTCAGGAAAGACTGGGCCTCTCAAAACAGCATCGCCCTCTCCTGGTCAGACGTGGGACAGCTGCCCTCAGACATAGTGGACTATGAAGTCAAATACTTTGAGAAGGTAAAGTCTTTTATTATACTAAATTGCAAGCATGTGTTAATTGCTTAGTTGTGCAGTGGTTTGTATTACAGATATTTTAGCACTGAAATGCACCTAAGTGATTACATTACATTACATTATCATTTAGCTGACGCTTTTATCAAAAACGACTTACAATTGCTATATATCAGAGGTTGCACGCCTCTGTAGCAACTATGGGTTAAGTGTCTTGGTCAGGGACACATTGGTTGGTGTATCGCAGTGGGAATCGAGCCCAGATCTCCCACATCAAAGGCACGTGTCATATCCACTGCACCATCACCACCCATTCCATATACAGAGAACAATCACTGCTTACAGAACAATGTACATTGTTAGCATGCAGAAACCCAAATGTCAGTGCAGAGCATCCATAATGTATCGCTGTCTCCGTTTTATTCACCATCTGCTCTGAAAGTTAATTGGATGAAAACGAGGCGTTGGCTTCAAACGTTGTTGTGATAATGGGTCTATGCAAACACATGTTCGTCTGTCCGGCCAAAACTTGACTTTTGTTTATCATCTCTGGCAATCTGTTTCTGTTTTTTTTTTCTTTTCTTTTTTTTAGGAGCAAGAGCAGCTGAGCTACTCCTCAACACGGACCAAAGCCCCCAACGTGGTGGTGACGGGGCTCAGACCCTCGACTGTCTATGTCTTCCACGTGCGAGTTCGCACTGCTGCTGGCTACACAGCGTACAGCCCCAACTTTGAGTTTGCTACTGCAGCTGAGGGTACGACTGTAGGGGAGCAAGCATGCCTTTGTGTTTATACTGGCTGTGTTTTAGGAATGAACGGCACTGATATTCAGTCATCCAGTCAGTTAGATTTGTGTTGAAATTGTAATGGATGTAAAGTTTTGTTTTAAAACAATGCACAGGAAAAGAAAGGAGTTTTAAAGCCAGAGATTTAAAGCCATCGGTGTTGATCAACAACCTCATGAAATCCATGGAGACATTTTATGATCATTCTTTGCGATGGATCAGTGAAACCCATCAGTGCTTCTTCAGGCGTGAGCCTTTTATTTAAATGTTTATAAGCTCTGTAGGCTGCTGATGCACACATAATGCTCTGCTGATTCTAATCCTGAAATATGCAGCAATGCTCATCATCCTACAAGATACACACTTTAGGTGACAAAGATGTAGATGTCCACCTTCACATTCTCATACTCCCATATGTCAGTGCATCTGACAGAAGTCCATTTATATTCTCGGATTGTACAAATGTGCCATCTTCTCTCTCACCTTATTCAACCCATACAATACTCACTCCCACATAGTGTCATGTCACAGCATGTTTTACTGGTTTACCTTCATTTTGCCAACTTCTATCACAAAGAGCAAAGCAATTTGTCTCAACTGTAAGTTGTGTCGTAAGGATCTGTTGTCAAAACCTTCCTTCAAAGATATTTTTCATATGTATTTTCAGTTTGTTTGCTCACAGGCAAATGTGCAGAATAGTTCAAAATAGCTTTTAGTTTGGTGTGTAAGTGTTACGAAGAAGACTTTCCAATATAAAAATAAGTCACGGTTTTAAATAGATGTATGTGTAAAAGCCAAATTTCTCAGTGTACAGGATTAACTGCTCATGTATTTCAATCTCTTTCTGGATAATGAAAATGCAGTCTGATTTAGGCCCTGAATTCAGCAGCAGAAGCAGAGCAATTAACAGTCATTTTAAATAAGCTATTTATATGATTAATGTGGTTGCATTGTTCATAGATGTGTTTAAGAAGGGAAACCTGAGCGAGCATAAGGATACTATAAACTGACTGGATGCCTTCTTTTGCATTTTCATTAGTGATAAATATATATAATATAATATAATACAGAAACTGAATATCAATTTCAATCCACTCACTGTGTTCAGTAAATTGCAACAGCTGCGTATAGCCAAGTAGTGTGTCAGCTCTCCAGTTTGAACTCTGGGAGAGAGCTGGTTATATATTAATGTAAAAGGTACTGACTGGCCTGGCTTTGCTTTGTTCTCACTTTCCGCAGATCCTGATATCGCTGATCAGGGTCAAGTTCTGGTGGTTGTCACAGCATCTGTAGGAGGCTTCTCCCTGTTGATCATCCTTACCCTCTTCCTCCTCATCACTGGACGGTAAGTCTTTGATGCTGGCTTATTGTTAACACCACACACACACACACACACACACACACACACACACACACACACACACACACACACACACATACACACCTCTGCGCTTCTCCTCTCATAATCTCCAGAGTGACGCTACCACCAGAAGTCTCTTAATGGACTCTCTGTTTGCCACCAGCCAGACACTCTTATTTTCCAAATGACTGAACCAATTTTCTGCCTAATTACTCAGCATGTAATGCATGTACCAGCAGTTTGCTCCATTCCATTAACTTCCACAGGTTAGCTCAGACCGTTGTCTTCAGTCTGCCTCTTATTAATAAACAATGAAAAATGACCCTGAATCTGGAGGTAATTTGTCTGGATTTTGAACGAATTATAATACAGGCTGAAGTGATAATCTTTGATCACAGCATTCGCAAAATAAAATCTGAACTGAAGAATTGGGAACAACGTGTCTCACTATAAAGAAAGAAAATAGATTCAGGTACTTGGTAGACATCGACAACTCTCGACATCTGGCCGCCTTTTTGTATGCTCATCCTAAATCTTTCTTGCGTTTATTTTGTAAAGAAGAAAAAGGCTAGGAGAATCATTAGAGATCCAAACCACCCGGGTAACAGACTTTTCTCCCTGTTGAGGTCGGGAACAAGGTACCGGATACTCCAGGCCAGCACTGAGAGGCTCAGGAGGAGCTTCTACCCTCAGACCACTAGGATCCTAAACGAGGACACTGACTAAGACTGCACCCCACATCATACGCATATATATATATTTATTATCTGTTTTTAATGCATAAATTGAAGTAACTGACAGAATACATTTCGCTGAAATTGTGTTTTTATATGATTTCACGTGACAAATAAATTGATTGATTGATTGATTGAAGCTCGCTCATGCAAGTGTTTCCAAGTTGGATTTACAAAACTCTCAATTGCACAGACAGTCGTAAATCGATTGTTTCAACTTGATGAACGCCTCCCATTAATGACCAGTGTATGTTCGTGACATTAGATCATTAGCATAATCAACACCACCAAGTTGCTAAATAAGGCTCAATTTGTGGAAGAGTTTCATTATCGAAAAAGTTACTCAATTAAATTGAAACTCTGCCTCAGAGTAAGGCATTATAATTCTTATCATTTTAAGTGTTTTTTTTCCTCTGTGGAGGAAGGTAGACTATCTGTACATGACTTGTACAACATAAAACAGCTGATGCAGTCTGTGCATGTACTATGATTGTGTCCATGTGGACTGGTGACACTCTGTGTACTGTATGTAGGTATGTATGCATGCACTATGTCAGTGTTTCTCAAATGGGGATACTTTGGAGTACTGCAGCGGGTATGTAAGATTTTTTTAATACATAATTCCTAAAGTAACTATACTATATTAACGAAAGACTTTAGTAATGGGTTCTAAACATTCAAAATGTAGGCTAGCATTTAAGTGTTTTTCAGTTACAAGGTTGTTGTTTAGCCTAAACAGGCGCAGCGCCCTATTGTATCTCTTTATATTTGTTTGTTTTTTTTCTACCAAAAATGTTTTGTGCTGTTCAGGGGGTACTGGGCTAAAAGATAAATTCAAAGGGGTCACATTATTGAAAAAAAGTTTGAGAACCACTTCACTATGTTATGTTGTATTTCCTAAACAGCAGATACTGTATGTGTATGTGTCCAGGACAAATTTTCTTCGGGACAATAAAGTCTATCTTATCTTATTGTTATCTTATCTCTAATTTCTCTTTGACTCAGGTTCAATTGAGTCTTCATATCAACAAAGTGTTTTTTTCTTCTTAAAACTGGCTTATAAACAATTTTTCATATAAATAAACTCTTCTAAAGTCAAACGTTTCACGGACTGAAAAGGATCAGCACATAATCCACAGATTACATTTTTAACAGCAGCCTTCTTCTGTGTGGTTTAAATGGAGGGTGCAAATTGCTCTTTTTGCTTAACACTAGTGTTTGATTGTTACTTTTGTCCCGACTCTCCCTCTATGGAGACTAAGCCTTGAAAGCCTTGAATTTGTGGGACTGTGAACAGAACAAAAACTGGAAAATGGGAAAAAACTACATAAAGGCAAGAACAAAAAATTGCTCTAAATGAATGGGTTATAGAAAAGAGGAAAATGGCTGTCTGTTTTTCCACCAGAGACGTCTTTTCAAACTAAAAGATTGCTATTTCTGCTGTCAGAACAAATGTTCACTTTTCCACTTTTTTGTTGTGATGCCTTATTTGTCTTCTGCAATAATGTCAACTAATTTACTGTGTTGAGCACAGAACAACAAGATGGTTTCTGGCAAAAAGAGTGAAGACAGTGAGGGAAAAAAAACAGGGGATGTACGTTATAGGTTTTTTTTATGTGGTGATGAAGGTGATTCTTACTCTGTGGCAAACTGGTTCACCTGTACAGGTGTCAGGGGTACATTAAAGCCAGGATGAAGTCAGAGGAGAAGAGGAGGACTCGCTTTCACAGTGGACATGGTACTGTATATAGTGTGTGTGTGTGTGTGTGTGTGTGTGTGTGTGTGTGTGTGTGTGTGTGTGTGTGTGCATGTGCGTGTGCACGTGTGCATGTGTGTGTGTTTTCTCACACTGGTGAGCTTGCATTCGACAGACTGCATGTTCCAACTCCCAGGGCCTTGTTACAACACAAGTTCTACAAAGAGTGGTCACAGTTTGCCTCAGAATTTCAATTTTTTGATGCAGTTTTTTGTCACGATCCACCACTCACAGTATCTCATACACCTAATTATTGGATTGTGACAAAACTTGGGTAACCGCTGTTCCGTTAAAAGAATTACAGGATTGAACCAAGTGTGGTGTACAACTAGAGATAAAAACAGGGTTATTGATTGGCTCCATAGGGGAGGCGTGTCATTCTTTGGGAACAAAATGGTGTCCTGCAATTTACTAACATAGTTCAGTGAGAGCTCCTATAGGATTGGATCTGAGGCCTGCAGGGACACAAGTCTGGCTCCTGAGACTAATCTAACCATTCTATCATCTGTGGGCCTAATTTGGGAATTTGGGATTGATTCAAAGAATAACATGAAAGACTGAATGAAAATATTGTAACATGCTGACAAACCAATCCCTCCACAGACAAACACACAAACATATTTTGCATATCATCAGTCATCTAGTTTTCCTTGCAGCACACGACTGATAACGTTCTTGCCAATACAAACATGCATTCATTAACCCTTTTCTTCAAATATTATGATTTTTTTGTGTTTTTTTAATAGTTATAATCCTTGCCTTCCCCAGCCTTTTCTTGTTGTCTGTTCTTTGCTGTTGTGTGCTTTGCTGGCAGGTGATGCCAGCAGGCTCAACAAACTGTAGGAAAAGGCTTGTTCTATTATAGAGCTGAGCTTAGACGCCCTGGAGACAGAGGTAGAGTGTAGAATCCCAACTTGAATCTATCTCAGACGAAGCCTTCAACGCTCTACAATATGAGCTGACACAGCTATAAAGTACATTTAGTCCCCAGCTCATCTGCTCGAGGTGTACCAGGAGCTGCTTCAAGTTATCATTTGTGCCAGTCATCATGCTCAGTGCTCACTGCAGCAGCGTCCCCAGCCTCAGCCATTGAGGAGGATGCTGAAGCCTGGTTGCCTGCAGTGTCTTTATATGCTGCTCTTGGGCATTTTCTGAGCTCTTTTTTTTTCTGTTTTTCTCCATCCCTTGAAACATCACAGAAAAACCTTACAGTATAATAGAAGCAAATATACCATGAATTCTGGTCTCATACAGTTGAAGCAAGAATCAACGTCTGTCGCACAGCCTCAACATAAATTACATTATATGGTTCAGTATACCACAGGGCTGTGGTCCAAAGACAACGTGTTTATGCAGGCAAAACCATTCAAATGAAAGATTTCTTCTGCATTTTGAAAAAAATATGTAAAGTAAGTAGTGACAACAATGTGGTTCACAAAACAAACAGAAACAAAGAATGAGTAAGATAATGGGTAAGGGTGTTATACGTGTAGAGTAAAATGTGCGAAATTACAGTTGTGTTTAAAAAAAGTATTTTAAAATCTGGTGAGGGAACCTGTGGTTCAAAACTGCCATTACACTTTTGGGTTTTACTATATACGATTTAGTACTTTATTTCATCGTATTGCACAGGTGCTCATGTTATTGTGTCCATCTCTTGTATGTACAAAGGTAGAAATAATCTGATCTGCATGTGTACCATGTTTCTATTATTATTATTATTAGACTGTAAGAAGAGCTAACAGTGCCAACAAGCGTCCGTAAACCTGCGAATGTTCGCCATGGAAATTTCTGCAGATTATCAGTGCGTTTGCTGTGTGTGTGTGTGTGTGTGTGTGTGTGTGTGTGTCTCAAAGTTTAATTTTTTAATAAAAGTAAATATTGTATTCTCTTCCAGTCCCATTCTCTGGGATAAAGACCTATGTGGATCCAGACACGTATGAAGACCCCACTCAGGCGGTGGAGGAATTTGCCAAAGAGATAGACCCCTCATATATATGCATCGAGAGGGTGATTGGTGCAGGTAAAATGGATACACACATGTAAATACTGTATGTACACCAATGTATACAGGCTCATAATTATACTGTATACTGTACATGTGTTTCCTGTATTTATGGCAGGAACAGCACAGGTGTCACCTGTGTGCAAGAATAATACATAACTTCATATAATGCATGACTGCAAACCAGATAGAAGAGGTTATTTAGTGTGTGCCATTATCTTAATCTGGGTATTTCCTAAATTCCTATGTAGGATTACACAGGCATATTGTAGAAATGCCCTAGTGACGGTTGCCTAGCACCTGATAGAGAAATGGTCCCATTTAATGTTGATTAACATTTTTATTTTAGAAGAAATGTTAAACCTTGTAAAGTTTGAATTAAATTGTTTTACAGTCCCTCTTAGCAAGCTCATTTTAAAGTAGTATATAGCATGATACCTTAGGTGCAAAGCCAGTGCTGCTGACTATGAATAATAATGTTTGATGGTTCATTAAATCGAACAGATTGTGTCTGCTATTTAGCCCATGAGTAATTATGAAGGTGCCTCCCATGTGCCTATTTTCTGTAGCATGGGCTCCATCTGGTGGAGTCAGTGTGTACTTCCAGATGTTTAAATGACAAGGCAACTGCAGTCTACTGTTGTGTGTTTACACATTTCTCTCGTTTCAATTACAGGTTTTAATTAACTTACCAACTGTGAATCATAATGTTTATTTTACCTGATTTCTTTAAGCAAAAACATACATTTATACTTTACAAAGAAGAGGAAATAATGATAAATTATATGGGCACTGAATGTATGCATTGTTTTTATTATTTCATTGAGTTGCAGTAAAAGTACAACTATTGGGAATACGTCTTATGATGTATGAAAGATAGTGCACCCTTTTATGTATTGTGTTGTTTTGACAGGTGAATTTGGAGAAGTCTGTTGTGGTCGGTTGCGCATACCTGGAAGGATGGACATCGCTGTGGCAATAAAGACACTTAAAGGTGGCTACGTGGAACAACAGAGGCGAGACTTTTTGCGTGAGGCTTCAATCATGGGACAGTTTGACAACCCCAACATCATCAGGCTGGAGGGAGTGGTTACTAGGAGTAAGCTCTATATGTGTATCTGTCTGTGCTCTTCTCTTCAGCATCAGTTCACTACATTCTTTACTTTAGTCTCTTTTCTCTGTTGCTCATTGAAATCCTGTCTTTTACCTTTTTCCTCAGGCAGACCAGTAATGATAGTCGTTGAATACATGGAAAATGGAGCACTTGATTCTTTCCTCCGGGTGAGAGGAAGACATGTTCACAGATGTTCACCTGTTTCCTAAAGAAATATTGTCCTCCATATATCACATGTTTGTCCTCTCTCTTTCTCTCTCTTTCTCGCTCTCACAACCATACCAGGCACGTGACGGGCAGTTCACAGTGCTCCAGCTGGTTGGCATGCTGCGCGGCATCGCAGTAGGCATGACCTATCTTTCAGATATGGGTTACATTCACAGAGACATCGCCGCTCGTAACATCTTGGTGGATGAAAACTTGGTGTGTAAGGTGTCTGATTTTGGCATGTCCAGAGTCCTCGAAGATGATGAACCTGAAGCAGCCTACACTGCTACAGTAAGTGTAGATCTAATAGTTACTGCAGGATATTACAATCTGACAGACTGACTTAACCAAGCTTATTTTGTGTTGTTGTTGTTGTTTTTGTGTCAGGGAGGAAAGATACCAATTCGCTGGACGGCACCAGAGTCTATTGCTTATGGAAAATTTTCCACAGTTAGTGATGTATGGAGCTATGGCATTGTCATGTGGGAAGTGATGTCATATGGCGAGAGGCCCTACTGGGAGATGTCCAATCAAGATGTAAGCTGCTGATCACATTAAAACTCCATAACCACTAAAGCATGGTCAACACAAAAAGCATTTGCATTTGTATTTAACTTATTGATGTTGATGATCTTAGGTCATTTTATCAATTGAAGAAGGATACCGTCTCCCAGCACCAATGGGCTGCCCTGTGACACTGCACCAGTTGATGTTGCACTGCTGGCAGAAGGAGGCTAACCAGCGCCCACGCTTCAACAATGTCCTTTCTTTCCTGGACAAACTCATAATTAATCCCAGTAGTCTGCTCACTCTGGTGAATGATGTACAGAGGTAAGTATCAATATGACACTTTGTAAATGGATTGCATGTTTTAGCCCTCTAACATTAAGTTGCGTAAACACTATCTAAAGCATACTGTACAGTTTTATGGTTTTCCTACCTTCCAGGCAGCCATTACTTTCCATTTCTGTAGGGGAATGATAATCATCTTGCACAGACTTAAAACTTGTTTAAGATACTGTAGGTAAGCCACACAGTCAAAATCTATTTAGCTTAGATATGAACAGTCATCACTGCATGATAATGCAGTAATTAAAATAAGAGAGTGAAAAATACTTAATAAATATAAATATACTTCAGGTGCTTATTAGAAGTTTCAAAATGTAAAGTTTGATTGTCAGCTCCCTCATAGCATTGTATTCATGTATCTATTTATGTGCTATTTGTTAGAATATCAAACCCAGAGGAAAAACATTAAGCGAGCGTGGACATCTTGTTTATCATTCTTTACAATAATAATGTAGTTTTCACAATAAATCTGTAATATTGACTGGGATGGATTACTAATTTGATGCTAATTTCTGCAAGTTGATTTTCATACAAGACCTCATACAGTAAATTGAAACCAATTTTATTTAAGGCAGGTTAGGGTATGTGTTGGAAAATAATTAGTGAATATTATTTCCGTCTACTGTATACAGTTTGTCATTGAAAACCACTGCCACGGTAATTCAAAGAATATTTAATATTCAGATCAACAATATGCTAACTTGTCTCTTGTCTCGTTTGTTTGTCTCAGTTACCCTGACTCCCCAGAGGACATGCCAGACTACCCTCTTTTCATTTCTATTGGCGACTGGCTTGACTCCATCAAAATGAGCCAGTATAAGAACAACTTCCTTACAGCAGGATACACAACACTGGATTCCATTTCCACCATGAGTATAGAGTGAGTGAAGCCAAATTACACAGAGTGCAGCTACAGTACGGTATCAAAAGCACACTAAAAGGAAACAAGCATCAAAGGAACAGAACAATTGTGAAATTGTAATAAAATTGATTCCACTATTAAGCTTTGACAAGAAATTATCTGGCTGTATGTATGTGTAACTATATCACTACAACTACTACAACAGTAGTATTACAGTATTTGTCCTTATATTCTAAATATGGTTATAGTTCATACTATCAAGTTTTCCCAATGTGCTCGTTGCAGGTATTCTAGTGACCATTTCTAAGTCTGATCTAAATTGTTTTCTCTCCTGTTTGTCTGACTTAAGAACAGATTTTGCAACAATAGGTGCCTTCAAAAAAAATGTAATGCTTGGAGGATCATTTTTCTAAGTTCCTTGTTTTTCCTTTTGTGAAAACAGGCAGAAAATAAAGTTTTGGCAGGTGATATTTTGTTGTTGAAGTCAGGATCAGTGTGTGTTGTGCACCACTTCCCCTTGATCTAAATAGGACTAAAAGCATTCATGTTTTCTCCATGTGAGTTACTTTCTCCATGCACTCTAAACTCTGCTGTTCACCTTTAGTTGAAATCGCAAAATCAATCTCATACGTCGTTGACAAATAAGAATTGTTCCTTTTTGAAAAATTAAAACTCAGATGGAAGAAAAGATGAATGCTTTTGGTCTTTTTTAGAACACAGGGTAGTGGTGCATTTCAGCCTCTTGTGGCCAAAATTAGTATTACAACAACAACAACAACAACAACAACAATTTTAACTTTGAAATATTATCCTGGCAAAATCTTTTTTAACTGTACTTAAGTTATAAACACATGAGAGAATGTAGTTTTAGATCAGAATTAGAAAAGGGATCACCAGATGTTAAAAAAATTCTAACTTGCCACGTTTACAATTTTATTGCATGTTTGTCATGATGTACAAGTAGGTCTGCTGTTCTTATGAAACTAATTCAAAACTGTAAATCTTCTTTTCCCCTTTAGCGACATCAGGCGTATCGGGATCTGTTTGATTGGCCACCAGAGGAGAATCATAAGCAGCATACAGTCTCTTCGCCTGCAGCTTCACCACATCCAACAGAGCGGCTTTCAAGTGTAAGAACTTCGCACAAAGACAGACTGTGTACACACTGAGTCGGAAACCACTCAGACTTCCTTGGCATCCTCACTCAACTAATTGCACAAGCACCAGACTGTTAGGTGTAGCACACGCTGCTCATGCGAGAGCGGTCTGCTGCTAGACACACATGTGGTCTAGTTAATACACATTCATCATCTTATGGATCATTATCAATACAGCCTCCACAACAACCAACCTCTGTCAGCATTGGCCAAATGCGGTCTCTTTATTATCTCAGCAACTACTAGCATTCACTTGAATTTAGGACTTATTTTCTTTAGTGTCTATTCAAGTGTTCACCAATACCTCTTCTCTTTCCAAGTGACAATCCAATGGTTTCTATTGACTTTGAATGGTCTCAAGTCAGTTACCTCAAGACCAGAGAAGATGTGGATAGGACAGAAGGTATGGTAATGAATGGTACAGTATGCGATTTTAATAACAACCTTTCCGACTGGTTAATAAAACAATTCACCAGAAATAAAGATTGACAGAATGGTAAATACAATCATGTTTTTTTGAACTGAAGACCACTGAATGTCAAAACATTTTATAGAAATGTACGTTCTATCCTCATGATAATGCAGTATGTCTTGTAGAAAAAGTCTTGTGAAAGTTGTATGTTTTAATCAGTATGTTTGTTCCTTAATAAACAACCCTATTTTAATAGTTTGTTTTCTCTCAGACTTTAACCACCCCAGGCTAGAACATCTACTGTAGCTCTCTTCAAAGCAGGCTGATAAATGCTCACACACACACACACACACACACACACACACACACACACACACACACAGGTATCCATGGATGCACACACGCTCTCTCAAACACACACATGCACAATAACAGGGGCCTCTTAATTGTCACTCAAGAGACTGACACGTTTTCTGGACATGAAGAATTGTCAGGTGAGTTTGTCAAACGAGTGCTTATGGTAGGTTATAGATGAAAGGCATACAGACCTTAAAGAGTAAAGTAATGTGCTATACTGCTTCTGTCATTTTATTTTTTACAAAGGCATTTGATTTTTCTACGTATTGTCTATATTTAGGGCTGGGTTAAAACAAAATCCAATACCGATACCGGTTCCTGAACGGTAATTTTTTCGATACCAATTTTATAAAATCCATTTTACCAAAAATCAATTACAACCTTAAGTTCCAATTTTTCAGCTCCTTTACACCTATGTGATGCACACTAGTCAAGCCTCTCATAATACAACATCACACACACGTGAGCCCCGTCTCTCTGTGCGTAGCGTTTTCCCTGCCTCTATGACTTGTAGCTTTAGACAGCCACTCATAAGCATTATTAGATCTTGGTACACGAATGCTTATTGGCTCACTGATGCTGCTGAGATTTACTCAAGTATTGAAATTTGGTAATCAATGACAAGGCATTTTTTGATATTATAGAGGCAGTTCGGTCCAGTAGTAAGTATTGAAGTTCAGTACACATATCTTTATTTCACTATAATTGTCCATAGGGATTTGTATAATTAACACACAAATGCAACTGCAGAGATAACACAAAAACTGATAAAATGAGTAAATACAAGTAGAAAATGTGAATAAATTGAAGTGGGGTGGATTCACAATTGGGTAAAGCCCCATTATAGTACTCAACATAACAATTACTTTTTAAATGTTAACCTCATAAGCCTAAGAAATGTTATATATAAATTATATAAATAATTTGTTTTATTTTATTTATGTTTTGTCGGTAATCTTTGTTTTTGTTTTTTTGTTGTTTTTCATATATTCCTCCTTTATTCTACAGTACCAAATAGAAGGAAGCCTTGTGGCCTGCAGGTGCCAGCCTTGAGTCACAGAGTGATAGAGAAATATATCTCTATGGCTCTGTTCTCTTAATACATCCATGCTCTGCACCAGCACACTGGTCTCCCAGCAACACGGTGTAAACAACGAGCATGAGAGAGAGTAGAAGAGAAATGAATGAAACACTGGTTTGACCCTGGTCATTAATGAGCTAGCGTTAAGTGCATCCTGGAAGCAAAACCCCAAGGCTAAACTACAGGTAACCCAGCTCTGCAAAACAGTTTGGTAAAGGATAATACAAGCTAGCTAACGTTAGCGGTATCGTCACCAGCTATCGTATTAACCTTAACTGTAACGCTATAATGTTAAGCGTGTTGAAACACGTTTAACGTTATCTTACTTCATGCTGTCTCGTGTTTGTGGCTGTCTTGTAAAAGTGGTGACATGAAGTGCTGCAGAGGAATTGCCTAACGTTAGCTAGTTACTGCCCATGTAATCCCAACAAACTAAAGTAATTAACCTAGCTAGCGGCTAAACGTTAGCTAAGGCTAGCTAGCAACAGTAACAACAGGAGATTAACTAGCTAGCTAAATAGCTGAATGTTAATTACGTTAGAACCTAGTAAGAGCCAAGGAATCTTAGAAAGAAGGAAGAGCCAGTAGTATTCTGACGTTAGCTACATGAGTTTGTTTGTAATAGAGCATCTTTGTTAACGATAACTAACCAACCATCAAACTGTTAGTGATATTTAATAATATACTGTTTATTCAGGAGGGCTAACGTTAGCCAGCTATATAATGTGTATTATATATTATTACCTATATGTTCCATCTTTCTAAGATTCCTTGGTAAGAGCTCTCTGTGCACGTTAGCTCAAGCTAAAATGTATGTGTTGATAGCTGTTGCTATCTATGTTGCTTATGTCTATGTTCTATGTCTTAAATGGTCTCAGAGAAACGTTTACGTTAGGAAAAAAATTTAATGAAAGGTACAATCAATCAATCAAAACAAAAGTCCTTTCACTTATAATTGCACACTAGGTTTGCCTCAAAGAAACAAAAGTAAATAAGACGATACGCCGAATTAATCATTTCAAATAAGTAAAATGAAACATCACGTTTTATGGTTGTTATGAGGCCGTGTTGGGTGCATGTAACTATACTGTATTAGCCTAACCCTTGTGTTGTCTTCCCTTCAACCTTGAAAAAAACACATTTTTTCTGACATTTTTGACGCCTTTTTTTCACAATTTGTTTTTTCTTTTTCCAGCGTTTTAAATTTTTAAATTTGTCTTCTACACATTTTCAGCGCTTATTTCTACGTCCCATATTTTCTGATATAAAACAAAAATTTAAAACGGGTCAATGTGACCCGAAGTCAACACAATTAATGTGGGGCATCTACTGCAGATCACAAATAGGAGCTCAGTGCACATAGAGCTTTTACCCAAAGCAAGAAGTCAGAAAAAATATTGGTGTGAAAGTGCAGAACTATTGCTCTCTGGTAACTGCGTCAACAGAGGTGCTGATGTAAACCTCTATAAGACAACTGAACTGCAATCTGTGGAAGAGATGCTGTTACCATCTAACTGTTGAGTATGTATGACCTTTTTCTTGTAGAGGTGACAGGCAGCTGGTGGTTGCTGGCTAGCCAATGGGGCTGTTTGACAGGTTGGCAGGATGGCTGGGGTTGAAGAAGGAGGTGAATGTGCTGTGTCTTGGTCTGGACAACAGTGGAAAAACCACCATCATCAACCAACTTAAGCCCTCTAATGTAGGTCTACCTAATGCTTTCTACAGTGATGTTGCAAAATAAAGTAGCATTGTAAAGAGTTTCTGACATAACTAATGTACAAATGTTATTCGCTCACAGATGCACGTTATATTTCTGTTTCTAATAAATTAGTGATTACAGGAGTTGTACAAGTACATTTCCAGGATAATTGCCTGACATCCGCTTCCGCTCTGTGTGTTGCTGTTCTCAAAATCGTGCAATAAGGCAGGCCTGCTTGGTTATTTCGGGGAATGATTGTAAAGATTTACAAAGGATGTGTTTACGGCATTTACTATCTAACTGGGACGTTTTGGGACAGATTGGTGGGGATTACTATGGACAAAGTATACACAGCGTTGCACTGGTAAGAGCAAATTATGCTTAACCATGTATCCAGCTAATTGAAATACTTCATGTAACTGTATTGTGTGAACAGTTAACTTCATTTAATATTGTATGTGCCGTTTTTTTTTTTTTTTTTTCGGGTGCAAGTGTTCCACCAGAACAAGTTCCTTCCCAAGACTATTTTGCAGAGCCAACGTCTCTGCATCCAGAGCTTAGCGCCACCCAAGACGATTGAGATTGGTTTAAAGAAATGGAAACAACCCAGAGCGTTTTTTTTTCTTCTCCTATCCTAGAATGTATCTGTGGTGTAGCCAGACCTTACTCCACAGCGCTGTGGAGATAGATCTGGCAATGTGAGACTAACTGGCAAGGAATTTAGGACATGTTGCTAATGTGTACTTCTTAATTAGGTTTTTATTTACAATATGCTGCATTTGTCTTTCAGGCCCAGGCACAAGACATCGTCCCAACCATTGGCTTCAGCATAGAGAAGTTTAAGACATCCAGGTAGCTGTTCATCATAAAACAACAATGTGTTGGACATTTAATAATATTGGTAGTCCAAAAAATTGAATGTCATCTTCTAATAGTTGCATATTTCTGTTTTAAGTCAATTCGTATAATGTTGGAGCTATTCGGATATATTACGCAATGTTTTTTTCAACCCTATACAATCGCACTGAGCACATAAATGTTTTCTCTCTTCTCTTCTCTTCTCTTCTCGTAGTCTTTCCTTCACAGTGTTTGACATGTCTGGTCAAGGCAGATACAGAAACCTTTGGGAACACTACTACAAGTGAGTTTGCCAGTGCTACAAAAAACACCAATCCTATTTGCCGTTTGATATACATACTAATTCCTGTGATCGCTTTGTATTTCTCAGGGAAGGCCAGGCTATCATATTTGTCATTGATAGTGCAGACAAACTGAGGATGGTAGTAGCCAAAGAAGAACTGGACACATTACTAAACCATTCTGGTATGCTCATGTATATTTAACATGATTCTTGAACTTGGGTTTGAATCCCAGCCGTTGTGTCTGTTTCATGGGCTATTTTCAGTCTAAACTGTGCCCAATGCAAAGGCGGGTGTTACTGTTTTTGGAAAATAAGCACACGTTTTGTTTTTGCCAGTAACATATTTTCTATATTTTTTCAAGTTGTTTTGGTTTCACAATATTGTTTCTCATTAGTAGAACTGACATCACCCCTCTCACTCTCACTACAGATATTAAACACAGGAGGATCCCCATTCTGTTCTTTGCTAACAAGATGGATGTCAGGGATGCTCTGTCTTCTGTCAAGGTCTCACAGCTGCTCTGTTTGGAGAACATCAAAGACAAACCCTGGCACATCTGGTATGAACATACATGCATACTTCTTCTATCTTAGTATGCCAGGATATGAAAAAGTATTTAAAGTTTTTTTGCTTTTTGTAATATGATGTGTTGATTTGTTTCAGTGCCACTGATGCTCTGAAAGGAGAAGGTTTACAGGAGGGAGTCGACTGGTTACAAGGTATGATGAGATATTAAATCACCTTTCACCTACATTTTATACGTTCGGTTAAAAAAAACCTTTCCATATAAGAAATGTTGAGTTTGTCTATAGAAGCAGGATAACAGGAACAAAGCACCTGCCACGGTTTGTCTTACATAAATTCATCTTTGCTAAGCTAGCAATTTGATTGTACCTGGATATGATACTATTTTATTTAATGGTCATTTATAGATAAACTAAAATGATGTGATGGACTTACATTATTTTACAACTTCAAGATTAACATTAGCCACCTAGTGAAGACATGGCCGCTGTTAATTAGAAGCAAGAACCTTACAGACCATTTTCCAAATCTACAGTGCATTTTATGTATTTTTGTATTTATACTTTAATGGAAACTCCCATTAATTGGCCTATTAGTTTGTTGTTGGATGGTGTAGTTTAGGTGGATACAAGAACACATTTATATTTCCATTACAGTTACCGGTAATTATTTTTTTATCTTCATTTCAAGCCTTAACAAACCGTTTCCCAGTCAATCCTACAAATGTGTAGAAGTTGAAAAAGTCTTTGTTTTTAGCCACATTGTGTTTGTTTTAATGCATTAATCTGTGTACGACATAACAAAAATGTAGTCTCTCTGTTCCACCACGTCAACATCCTTTTCTTTTCTTTTTATTATGTTTAACGCTCTCACTCAAATCCTTCTATAGATCAAATTATGCAGTGAGTACTGGGTGTTTAATAAGTGTTGTGTTATTTTTTTTTGTGTTGCTGCGTAGCTGTAAAAGATTTTATTTAACCACGTTAACTGTGTTATTGTGACTTGAGTCTTAAAGTAGCTGAGTGAACCCCAAGGTTTTCTGAACTAACAGTACAGTACGTCTTAAACTCATCACCAATCAGCTTCCCATTGCATCTACTGAATCGGGGGTCCCCCAATAAGGGTGGTGCTGATGTCCTATATCAAATTCATAAAGCAGTACTCCACCTGAAGTCTATCTCTTGAGTATGAATGCTCAAGTTTCAAGGCTTGAAAGGTGGCTCTGAAAGGTTTATAGCTTTGTTGCGATTGAAAATCAGTTTAAATTTGCAGCATTTACATGGAGTCAAAACATCCATCCGCTGTTGATCCACTTGCTCAGTATGTTGGTTCCTTCCATTATGAGAGACAGTGATACATACATTTTACACCGATTATTTAAATTATTATTATTGTTTTTTACATAACTTGCTCTACATTTTGCTGATGAACTGCTTTTCTCACATTTTTCCAGATCAAATCAAAACAATGAGAACGTGAGGGCATGAGGATGGATGCGCCAGAAGTAGCAGCATTCGTGGAACTCTTTTGTGAAAGATGAGTTGAGCCAGTTTTCAGAGGATAGCGATGTTTTAAATTGCGTATTTAGCTGGTCCTTGGGTGCGTGTCGATTCGTTTGAAAAATGAGTATGTGATTTGATTTTTCTAGAACCAGTAAAATAGTAAAAATGCATCCAGCGACAGTGCTGAGTCATTGAGAAACACACAACATTGGCAACTGTAACACATTTATTTTGGGTAGATTCTTACTTCTCAATGCAAGTGTTATGAATTTAAAGCTATTGTGCGTAGTTTCTTGTCTCCCCCATGAGGAATTCTAAGTAACGACAACAACACTGTCGGCGCGTCCACACGATACAAGCCTCCCGTGATCACGCACGCGCCCCCACCCCTCCTCCACGCAGTTGCTAGTAGCCACGGAGGACACGGAGGATTAAATAAACATGATGGACTCTTCAGAAGAGGTCATTATCTTCACTGGAGCTTCTGCGCGTGAAAGTCACCGGACGACACAATCTTGTGAACATAGTCATACAGAGAAATACAGAGAGAGTTGTGTGGAGCTGATAGATTAGCTTTGTAGCAACTCATTTGGCAATGGCTTCAATGTAACGGACGTTCATTAATATCAAAAAGGTTACGCACTAAAGCTTTAAACTGATAAAAACAGCTGTCTGAAATTATGGAAGATTCTATTTTCCACTGCACGCTTACAGCAGGGGATAAATGCTCTGACCTGCAATTTTATGGCCACTGCTTGAGAGCAGGTGACAGTCTTTGTCAAGCCTCCATGCATCAGATATAATTCTAAATATATTTTGGCAGTAATGTAAAGTACTAGCCTGACAAGCCAGACCCACATCAAGATGTTGGGTCTGGGAACTCACCATTGGCAGGGCTCAATCCGAGGGGCAGGATAAACGGTTGTCGTTCAAATTCCCTCTGCACTCTTAGCCAAACCAGAGCAACGCTAGTTGATAGATTAAACTTTTGCCGTATCCGGTCAGCAAAACTCCGAACACATCTTCCTTTTTTAAGAATGACTTCAGTGCTTAACTCCAAGTCCTTCAGAGTCGCAGCCAAAGCCGATTCGAAAGACCGCTGTTCGCCAGCAGCAGCAGCCATCTTTTTTGTTTTCAAATAGCAGGGAATTCACGTGGAAACCGTCGCAACTCTGCCGTCCTTATGTTAAGCCCACCCACCGACTCTATACACGACGTGATTGGCCTGACCAGAATTTGGTTTTTCCAGCTTGTAAGCCAACGGAGAGTTGCTAGACTGACCCTGGCTGCAAATTCCATTTGCTGATGTTAGGGTGCGTCTAGATTTCTAGGCTAGTAAAGTACTATGTAATGGGCTAATACATAAAAAAACGACCTGTAAGGAAGGTCCTTTAGAAATTGTTTTCACCTCTGAAATATGCCAAATGCATCTCTCCCAGGGCCTCTGTAGATACATTATTATTTGTGTTTAAAGCATCCCAACAGTTAACTATGATTTACTTCAGCGAACTGTCATGCATTACTCTGCACATCGCCTTTCTCAAACTTGTATATTGGGCCATCTCACTGTCACATTACTTAGTCACTTGCTTCAGATAATATTTCATGCAGCTCTGCTCATGTTAGATTAATGTTGCTCTTTTTTTGAGTAGCTGTGGAAATATATTTTGCCTACTGAAGATGAAATGTTTTCCAGGACCCAGTAGATTTTGTCGTATACATTGTTACTCGTGGCTAAGTCTACATGTATTGTTAACTTAGTTGTAACAAATGATTGTCGTAAAGTGAATGTCAAGGTAATTAGTTTGCTTAAAAATCAAAACTTGTCTTTACGAAGCTATTTTTCAACCAGTGTTTTTATCTTTGCCTTATTTCATTGCTCAAAGGGAAAAACGGCGTCATATAATTTACTTATCCTGCTTCAGTGATTCAAAGGCAGACTACTGAAAAGAAAATTCATTTGTCCAGTCAGTTTTTAATGCAAGCCTTTGATCCTCTTCTTTAGTCTCTGACTGAAAAGCTTGCATCAAAAACAATGTCTGAACAGATCAGACTTTGGGGTTGCTTTTTAGTTTTTGTGCATCACCTCAACAAACCTGTATAGCAAGTGAGAGGTAATACGCTGACAACTGACAAGAATGTTTGATAAAACATTTAAAATAATAGTGTTTTTATTTGATATACTTTTTGCTTTCATAAAAGTATCATCTGTTAACTGTTAATTTTCAGTACTACAAATATAAATTTCGGAAACTACAAAAAGGCCTTGTGACACTTGTAACAGGGTACAATCACTAAAGATCACTAATGGGGGTCCTTACAGTCCTGTTCCCTTTCAGGGCTGTACCATACACCATTGTTTGGTTTACATTAAGACAGGATTTTGTTCATGGTTTAAAATATTAACTGTAGAATGTATTACCAGAGTGTATGGGGAAGATAGGACAAAACAATTATTTCTTCTATTAGTTTTTGTGAATTTAGTTCTTGAAGTTATGAATGAATTAAAGGTCAATTCGTGGTTAGTCAGGCCATTTCAACAAATTTACAACCAATGGAAACTTCACAGATACAAGAAAAACAATCATTCAATTTGTCATGTACTTCATTTTAGCTTAAAGACAAGAAACACAAGCTACAAAGTCAGCTTTTGTTGCTATCAGGGTTTTAAATGGTTACATCCTGAAAGTTGAATTGTTGTACTGTAGTGTTTCCGTTGCAAGGAGACATTTCCAGTGGAAATTGGTCCATGTGTTACTTTCAGCCCACTCATATTAGTGTCCCTGTTTAGACCACTGGAGGACGCCCCAGTACAAAATATTCACATTCTTCTCATAGTGGCTTTAAGGACACCATATTGATTTTGTAATATATTGTCTATTTCTAACTGTAAGACATTTCAGAGTGATGATTTACTGGGACAGGTTTCATATCCTTCGGCCACCAAGGGGTCCTTGTGAGATCTTGTTTCATATCCTGCAGACATCTATTTCAAAACAAAGACCCTCTGAGCACAAGTTCACTTTAGCATCAGAGACGTAATATAGATAGTTATCAATTGAGCTCTATGTACGTTGTTTATTACATTGTATGTGTATATTTTCAAAGAATAAATGCTGTGAAAAATTAATACTGTTTCATGATTTGGGAAAAAATGTCACTGTGGTGGCTTCATACAGTATGTGACTCATGTTATCTTCTCTCTCTTTCTGTGTGTGTGTGTGTGTGTGTGTGTGTGTGTGTGTGTGTGTGTGTGTCTCTCTCTCTGTCGCTCTCTCTGTCTATCTCTCAAACATCTTCAGCGCTGCCAGCAACAGCTGCTCATTAAACCTTGAGTCCTTGAGCACCGAAGAATTTATTTGGTTGAACATAAACATTCATTTATGTTAATTAAGTTATGAGGATTTATGTTATTCTTTGCAGCACACCAGTTTATTTGTGTAAGTTGTTTGAATCTATATGTTGACATAATGACACAATTAAGGAAAATGCGTATGCAGTTACTGTAGTTACCATCAATCCACAAACACGGAGAGGCTCAGCTTCAGTTTGGCTTGAAGAAAGTGTCAAGGTCATGTGGCAGCCATCTGTCAAACATGCAGTTAGAAACCTTTCCAGCTCTCTCCCGGATGTTTCCGCATCAGTAGCACACAGAATCACTGGTCTGATGTCAAACTAAATCCAATCAAGTCATGTTCCAATTACTGAACTTTTCAAATAGTTTTAATTTGTAAATTTGTGTTTGGTAGAACATACTGTTGACCCTTTCAAGCAATCAAACACCTGAGCCTCAGCCCAAATAACTTCTCCTTCCTGTGTGTGTGTGTGTGTGTGTGTGTGTGTGTGTGTGTGTGTGTGTGTGTGTGTGTGTGTGTGTGTGTGTGTGTGCGCGCGCGCGCCAGAGTTTTTTGGGTTTTTTTGTAAGTCAGACTATCATTAAATCTCTCCTGCTGCTCTTCAAGATCCATCCTAATTGGATGTCTGCCAGTTTTGACAAGAGTAGCCCAGATTAAACGACTTCAGGAAGAGATGGCCATTAAGTAGACACATGTCATTGATATATACATTATACCCTGACGGGGATGTGGCAGGCACAGTACACTTAAATGATTTCTAATTGCTCAAAGGCGGGGAGCATTTTTGTCCCAGATTTCTTCCATGGTAGGCCCAAAACAGGAGGAAGATTGGACCATGTCTGTTTGAGAATTGAAGAATAGCAAGACTGAGGTGAGGTCGATTTGCGTGAAGAGTAGAGGTTTCTCATTCTCCTCAGTCACGCAAAAAAACGGTTCCTGTGGGGCAAAGTTAATTGCGGTTGTAAGGTAAAATGCCGGCTGAGGAGAGAGTGACAGCGGGTAAAAGGCCACATGAAGTATAGCTGCGCAATTAGGCGGCTGTTACCGTGTTACGCACCGAGTTTGAAGAAGCACGAGCCACATGAAGCATAAAAGGCATCCACAAATTATTGATTATTCAATGTGTAAAATGGCAATCTTGATATTACTATTCATGTCATGCCATTCAGTGGTTAAAATAAAAAAAGCAATCCCCGTTATTGAGTAAAGGAATCTCTGCAGCCCTCCCAGTCAGATCAGCCAGTAGCCTACACTGTGACGTGTTTCCATGCAAGGTGCTCATTAAGAGGGACGTTTGGTTTCTCTGACGTGTGTATCAGTCCTCTGACGGCACCGGCCCCCTTTTTAAGCCTCAGTAAGTCACCCGGAAGACCTCCACCAACGTTGCACTTAGCTATTCCTCGCGATGCAAAGGGGTGGAAGAGGCTCTTAATAAACCTTCAAACTGTTCTGCTCTCTGTTTTCTGCCTAAAGTGCTCCAGCACATGACTCTAGAAATACTTGAGGTAAGTTTTGCATGTTTTTTAAGCTTTTCTAACCTGTTTAGGTCCGTTTATCAAATTGCATTTTAGAGGATGATTTCTTCTTAATTTGAGCATGATCAAAGTGGAGATCGTATGTGAGAGTTCATTCTCTACAGTATAATTTGGATGAGGCTGTCTCGAACCTGGTGTGGTTTAATTTTTTGTCATGAATTCTGTGCGTAATTTGAATTTTACGCGCATCTGTCCGCGCATAGATGGACAGAATGAGAGATAGAAAAGAAAAAAGTCACGAAATAGCTAGCTATTTTTTTAAACCAATTCTCACGGTTTTATTTCATTAGTGCGTAACTTCACTCATTTTCCTTTATGTTGGGAATAATCTGTGTATAATTTGTGTGATTGAATTAGTGAATGTAGCTGGCACTTTATGTATTTGGCTGAAGGAATAGAAAATGACAATATCGAGCCTCCAAGTTTCTTTACTATATATATATATATATATATATATAGTAAAGGAAATGTCAATAAACATATATTGTTCAATATATATATTGAACAATATATGTTTATTGACATTTTTCACAATTAAACATGTGTATTGTACAGTTCCAAACTTATAGAAGTGTACTTTGACCACTCAAGTCTTCTTTACAATATTTTCACTTTACTTATTATGATAGGCTAATGTAGATTGACGATCGCCACAAATTACCTGTCCTGAGTTAAAAGCCACATTTCAGGGCCACAGGCGCGCATGGAATATTACATCGGCAGGGTAAATTCCCTCTTTTGGGGGACAAAAGAACCTCTAATCCAACTAAAACCTGCTAAAAATCTAACCTTTCTATGGATTTCAAACGAACCTAAAAGGTAAAAATGTTGCAGAAAATGAAATGCCCAGTGATTGTTTTTATGATCCATAATTAATTAATTAATTAATACTGTAATTTACTTTATATCTGATCCTCTTCTCTCCGTGCGCCAAGCAGGTCTCCATGCCCTCCCGTTCCTAGCGGGAGACCGGTGCGACTATGACCTTCCATGTAGAGGGGCTTGTGGCTATCGCGATCTTCTATCTACTGATCCTGTTCGTGGGCATCTGGGCGGCATGGAAGAACAAACACTCCGGGGAGGCGGAGGGCACCGACCGCAGCGAAACCATCATGGTCGGAGGGAGAGACATTGGATTATTTGTCGGCGGATTTACCATGACAGGTGAAGTTTGTATTTATTACTCAATAACACTGGGATTTTAGTAGCTTTGCCCGTTTTACAAGGCTTCAAAATTAACACTTGGGTCTGTTTTAACAAGTTTAATCAATCATTCTTCAACGTGTGAAGAATCAGCTGAAGGAGTAAAAGTGAGAAGAACATTAGTTTATTTTATTTATTTTTTTAGAAATAAGTGGCAACATTTTGCAAGACACTCTAGATTTTCTATTAACACAAATGCCAAATACAGTAGATGTGATTTTGTTTCTCCAGTGGTGACATTGTGTGTGTGTGTGTGTGTGTGTGTGTGTGTGTGTGTGTGTGTGTGTGTGTGTGTGTGTGTGTGTGTGTGTGTGTGTGTGTGATTTCCAGCGACCTGGGTTGGAGGAGGATATATCAATGGCACAGCTGAGTATGTGTATCTGCCTGAATATGGTTTGGCTTGGGCTCAAGCTCCCTTTGGATATGCCCTCAGTCTTGTTGTGGGTGAGTGCTTTAAAGGCCCAGTGTGTAACGTGTTTAGTTATTCATTATCAAAATCTGTGTTGCCCGTTCACAAACTTGTCCTTTTTCATGAATATTTACCACCACCATCAATTCCAAGTATTCCTTTTGGCTTGAAATTTTACATTTGCATTCGCATGAAGTGGGGTAGACGCTCCATATTAATGCGCCATCTTGAAATACGTTACCCGGGAAGGAACAAATAGGACATACTGCTCCGCCTTCCGCGTTTTCGCTGTCACATGATAAACTCACAGGTGCTGCTAATGCTGCTAATGGGTATCGTCGCTTCCTGGCCCCGGCTAGTTTGAAGAAGGAAACATGGAGGACCACACGTATTCAAAATCCAAATTTCAGGAACAGGAGTCTTCTTCTTCGCCCAGAAAAAGAAAAAGGATATTGAAAAGAGCAAGAGACCGGCTTTTTGAAGCGTGAAGGCTACCGTAGCTGTAATACGTACTTTGAACTGCGTGGTGCAAGAGAGTTGATTGCGATATATGATCTCAACGCTAGAAGGGAGAAATTCCTACACACTGGACCTTTAAAATGCAGGTTTAACATTACTTGTAAGCAGAAGCATAACAAGGGATTTGAGAGTCCTTGATTATACCCATTTACACTAAATCAAACCCCACACATTAATATACTCACTTATTTGACCACATACCTGATTGAAATGATTGGTTTGGGTGTTAATCAAACCGTCACCAGTGGTCCTCCATTCATCCTTCTGAGGGGGAAGTTTTAAACCAGTTTGCTCAAGTATCAGCCTCTTTTGTAGGGTTATGTCAATTTTAAGAAACAGTCCAAAATTAAACAATGAATATCATAAGCGTAATTTTACCCCCAATAATCAATACTGGCCAGTGCACCCCCCCCCCCAAAAAAAGAAAAAACAACAAAACAACAACAAGAACCATTATAATTTCTTTTACATAGATAAAGACATTTGCCCCATTACTTGAGGCATAAAAGGCACAAAATGTTGCAGAAAAAATCACCAGAATGCAGGAAATGAAGTGTTTGATATGCTCAAAATTTCAATTTTGCTCAAAAGTGGAGATCTCCCCCCTCCCCCCTAATGTTGAACCCAAAGTTATGCCCTTGATGAATATATATGAATGTACACTTTGGGATTATAAAATCAGTAGTTAAGTCTAGATTTAGGATAGATGGTGGATGGTGGGTGCCTCAATTCCAAGCCTGTAATGTGTCCACTCTTTCTCCCAGGTGGTCTTTTTTTCGCTAAGCCCATGCGCTCTCGAGGTTACGTCACCATGTTGGACCCGTTCCAGCAGAAGTATGGGAAACGCATGGGTGGCCTCCTCTTCATACCTGCACTCATGGGTGAGATCTTCTGGTCTGCTGCCATCTTATCCGCCCTTGGTAAGTTTATGTTCCTATCTACAATAAAATAAAAGATTCTTGTGGGCAACATGATCAAAGTGAGTTTTTGTCTATATGATGTTGCAGTGGCCGTAATATCTTTTTGCTCATGACCTTAGGTGCTACCCTGAGTGTGATCGTGGACATGGACATTAATGTCTCAGTGGTTATCTCAGCACTCATTGCAATCTTTTACACTCTGGTTGGAGGACTTTACTCTGTGGCCTACACTGATGTTGTCCAGCTCTTCTGTATCTTTATTGGCCTGGTAGGTTCATGTTGAGCAGAATTTAAAAGTAGATGATTACAACTAGTGTAATTAGATACCCTTCTTGAGTACATTTACTGTATTTGTCGCACAGAATTTCGTCGCAGCTTGACTTAAAAATGCCAAATCATTATAATATATTATAATATATGAAATAGTCACCGATGCTGCAAAGATAACTAACGTGGGGTAAATAAAGAGCTACATTTATAATAACCATTAAACCTATACGTGTTTGTTGTACTGTTTTTGTTTCCGGATGTCTATAGTGGATCAGCGTCCCTTTTGCTTTGACCAACCCTGCGGTGTCAGACATTACCGTTACTGCAGTGCAGCAAGTGTACCAGTCGCCCTGGAGAGGCAGCGTCCAGAAGGGTGACACCTGGGTCTGGATCGACAACTTCTGCCTCCTGGTACAGCCACTTCAAGTTATTCATCCCTCACTTCATCAGAATTTAGTCCACTGAGACTAATGCTAGGTCTGAAGCTCTAACACTGAGTGTATTAAAGTGCCCATATTATGAAAAAATCACTTTTTCTGGGATTTGGGGTGTTATGTTGTGTCTCTGGTGCTTCCACACTCATACAAACTTTGAAAAAAATCCACCCATGCTGTTTAGAGTGAGATACAGTTTCTGAATGTGTCCTGCCTTCAGTCTCTGGGTGAGCTGTTCAAAATCGGCACGGCTTGTGACGTCACAAGCCGAAACGAGCAGGCTAACCGCAACCATTAGCTCGTAGCGTTAGCATGCTAACGCTATGGCTAACGCTAGCATGCTAACGCTAGCATGCTACCTCGTTCTCAATAGCAAAGCACTGCTACAACACACACAAGTTCACCATAATTTACAAAAGAACTACTTACATGTGCGCCCTCATTTTGAAGTCTCCCAGCTAATCCTGCCTTGTAACTGACCAAAGTTGTAGAAACAGCCTTTCTTTTACTGTCTATGGAGCTAGCTAGCTGACATGATCTACATCTGAGCTACTGGGCATGTGCAGTGCAATCAAAGATAGTACAGAAGAAGAAGAAGAAAAGAGGTCTCACTCTGTAGCTAAAACAGAGACCAGGTGAAAAGAGGATCTGCAGCAGTGAGAGAGAGCACTGCAGTACAACAAAAATATGGTGTTTTTTGAAAATTAAACCATGTAAACCTATTCTGGTACAACCTTAAAATACAATTATGAACCTGAAAATGAGCATAATATGGTTGCTTTAATGAACCAAATACCATCACGCTGAGACTATTTGTTGATTGTCAGAAACTTCATCTATGAAGTGTAAATACGACAGCTCTCTATCAAATCATTTAGTTGAACCTCATGGCAAGGAGTTTCATGCACTCTGACATTACTTTCTTACATTTTTTCTCATGTTAACTGTGTTTTTTGGGAGTTTATTCTTATCCAAACTGAGGGTCTAATGCTGTACATATTGTAAAGCCCTTTGAGGCAAATTTGTGATTTTGTGCTGTATAACTAAAACTGACATAACTATGTTGGGGTTGAGTTCTGCGAATGTAATTCACTGGTCTCTAAATCTACTGCAGATGCTTGGAGGAATACCCTGGCAGGTGTATTTCCAGAGAGTCCTGTCAGCCTCCTCGGCCACCTACGCCCAGGTCCTCTCCTTCCTGGCCGCTTTCGGGTGCCTCGTCATGGCTGTGCCCTCTGTTCTCATCGGGGCCATCGGGGCCTCCACAGGTTCGAGAGCTAATACATGAGCTTGCATATGCACAGTCTGAGTGTGTTTTTGTTTGGAGGTGGGGCATGTTGCCCTTAGATCTGAGAGAGCCTGGTAAATAGCAGCTGGTTTACCTCATCCATAATGAAGCAGCAATCCATTTAATAACCATGCTGGCTGTGTAAATATTACATTAGAGGGAGACAGGGGACCAAATTAGAGGTTTGATCTCCAGATTTTTAGGCGTCAGATTCATCGGTGAACATCTGAATACACAACTTTGTTTTTGTCATGTATTAACATGAAACTGATAAACATGAGCTATCATTACAAACTTAAAATGATGAGATTGTTTTCTATCTCTGCATAAAGTAATATTTTATTCGTTAGGCTTGAAGTTCAACCTTGCTTATTCCCATTATCCATAAAATGTTGTTTATTTGGGTTTAATGACCCTAAAATTGTAAAAACAAAGAAAACTAAATAAAAAAGAAATATTGCATTGCTCTCATATTTCATTTCATATCTTTCCCTTGCTCAGACTGGAACCAGACAACCTATGGTGCCATTCCTCCGAAAGAGAAGGACCAAGCAGACATGATTCTACCCATCGTGCTCCAACACCTCTGCCCCCCATTTGTCTCTTTCTTCGGCTTGGGTGCAGTGTCTGCAGCTGTCATGTCATCTGCAGACTCCTCCATCCTTTCAGCGAGTTCCATGTTTGCGAGGAACATCTACCAGCTCGCCTTCAGACAGTCGGTGAGTACGTCATGTGTGTGCCCTGAAGTCATCTGACTGATTTTTTGGCTTGTTTATGGCTGTTCTGCACATGTATGTTACAATCCTTTTTCCACTCCTTTCTGTCTCCTCAGGCATCTGACCGTGAGATTGTGTGGGTGATGCGTATTACTATCTTTGTATTCGGCGGCCTTGCCACGTTGATGGCGCTGGTGACCGGGACAGTTTACGGCCTCTGGTACCTGAGCTCAGACCTGGTTTACGTCATCATCTTCCCCCAGCTGCTCAGTGTGCTCTTTGTCAAAGGCACCAACACGTACGGCTCTGTGGCTGCCTACCTGTGCGGAATGGTGCTGCGTATAGGTGGAGGTGAACCCTACCTGCGTCTGCCTCCTTTCATTTACTACCCTGGCTGGACCACGGAGGAGAGGATACACCACATTACTGGAGAAACAGAGGAAGTCGTCATCCAGAAGTTCCCCTTCAAGACCGTCTCTATGCTGGCCTCTTTCCTGGGTAACGTTGCTTTCTCCTACCTGGCAAAGTATCTGTTTGAGAGCGGGAAGATTTCACACAAGTACGACTTTCTGGATGCAGTGGTGTCCATGGACAGTGGAGAGATTATGGATAAGACGACGCTTGTGACTCGCAGCAACAACATCGGGTTGTCGGAGATGGCGCCCGTCAAACCGCGGCTGAGTGTGACCTTGGCGGCCGCCTTCACACGACGCGACACATTGCAAGCAGAAACAGTGGAGGAGGAGGAGGAGGAGGAGTCCAGCCCTGATTCCTCCCACCATGATGAAAAATGAAGAAAAAACTAAATAGACAGAACACGTTGAGTGAACTGACAGAGAACTGGTTACTATGTCAGATTCTCCAAAAAAAAGTAAGAGACAACAGGCAAACATCCTCCCTTTGGGACTACAAAAGTACCACATCCAGCATGTGGTGACTGGATAACAACCACATGTCAGGATATATAGCGTAGACGCTTGCTGATTGTCCAGACATGAAGTTGTCTTTCTGTGAAGTACATCAAACTTTCACTCATATAGTATTTATGCTGTAGATAGAAGGGTGTATGTATAGTCATCCTTTTTTTGACCTGGCTACTTAAAGAAAAGTGTGTTCAGATAATTTGATTAATGTTATTTTGATCCGTAACGAAAAAGCTGATCAAATTGCAAATGAGCGGAGATTAAAAAAAAGAAAAAGAAAAAAAAAGATGCTGCATACAGTTTCTACTGTGTGGTGAAATATTTGATCAGAAAAATGACAAGGAATCAAACACATGGCAGGTACTTACTAAGAAACGACTGACAGCACAACCATATTTTGGAAGGAGGGTTTACTGTACGTACCAATTGGATAAAAGCAATAACACATACACACAGTTTAGCACCTGTGCAGCAACTTATAAATCTGATTGTGTGTGTGTGTGTGTGTGTGTGTGTGTGTGTGAGAGAGAGAGAGAGAGAGAGAGAGAGAGAGAGAGAGAGAGAGAGAGAGAGAGAGAGTTAAAGTAAAATAGATCATCAAAAGGAAATGATGGCAAACAGGATATTTTATAGCTTTAATATGTCATATCAAGCCAATACAGTTATGTTATGTGTAATTAACATGTGTAGCACTGAAATAATTAGGTTTTGATTTATGAATGAATTAATACATTAAATAGACTGTAATGTTAAAAAGTGAAATACGTTCAACATATTAACCAAAGCCCAAAACTAATTTAGTTTGATTCAGTTTTGTCAGGCTTTTCATGATTACAGATAAACACATCATGACTGTGAATCAAGAGAGAAACAACCCATGTATCATGCTGAGTAGAAAATATACAAGCAGTAGTGACGGTAGTTGACTTGAAGCATTAGCTAATATTCTCTTTATTAATGTCAGGTGTAGAAGCAGTTTTAATCATAAGAATCAGTGTAAATTAGTGTTTAAAAATGATCTTGTATTCAACTGCCTTAATGAAGCTCTTAAAATTATTTCCACAGTTCTGCCTGGACTCTGGTCAGACTGCAGCGAACAAAGACTTGAATAAGAATGTAACCTCTACAAAAAGATCAAATTATCTCAAATAGTGTACTTCTATTGTAGCCTACTTCTTGTGTCTGTTTTTGTTTGTGATTTTGCAAAGTCAAATAGTAACTGTTGAAAACAGCGTGGCGGCAGGTCCTGCTTCACAGATTTGTTGTAAACAGCAGTGTACAGATTATTTTCTCTGTGATGTGTATGTTTGTATGAATATGGAGAGAAACATATACACATAGATAACAAATCATGCTGTGTATTCATATAAGATAGAAAGGATGCTGTCTAAATGTTTATTTATTTTTGATGTTATAAAAGATGAAACAATAAAAAAAGAACAAATTATTTCAGCAAAATATATAAATTCTACTTTTGGAACAAGATCAAATTGGTATTTCACTTTTTTTTGTTCACTGACTCTTGTTTAAAATACACCGTGAATATTCTAAATGTGGTTTTACTTAATTTTCTTACTAAATTGGATTTTAGCATGCAAATTTTATTTAGCTGTCTTTTTTTTTATTGGTCATGATGCTGAAACATGAAAAGCACCGTGGACATTCTGTGGCATCTCATTTTTTAAAACAAAGCTATATTCTCTTAGGTTCAACCAAAAAGTGATTCTTCACTGTCAGATTGTTGTATGTTTATAACTTTAGAGGCCTGAAGAGGTCATTTACACAAAAAAAGACCAAAGGCCCTTTTGTGTTGCAGAAATATGTTTTGTCTGCTTTCCTATTCTGTTAATCATTTTCAGATGTATCTTAGGGCCCATTTGAAGGATTTCTGTTTTACAGGAATATTTTCTTTTCTGTGTGTAACTTTAAGCTCATATGAGGTATCTCAGACTTCAGACCTTAAGCTGTCTTTTACTGTAAAATAGATTTTCTTTCTTTAGAAAAAGGCTCACATTAACTTTGCAGTCTGTTCAAGCTCTTTCTTGTCTGTCAGGCCCTTCAGCTAGCTGGATGGTAGACGCAGAAAGAGAACATGTCCGAAAACGTGACTGAAATTACAATCGCTTGGCTTGCGTCTTTGTCCCCCCTCCACGGCCACAATGAAAGACAGCATCTTAAAATAGCTCTGGCTCTACGGTTATTTACATTACCTTAAGTGCTGTACTCTCTGTCGTCTGGGACTCGGGGAGGAGCCACCCAGGGGTGGGTGGGGCTGCTGGTGGTCAGGCAGGGAAGATGGATTCTGGGTAGGGGTTAGAGGGGGTGTAGCTTACTGGCACCCGTTGCCATAAAATCCACCAACCCTGATGCGCAGGAATGACGCAGGTGCCCCACCCATCCACCGCATCCTCCTCCCTCCATCGCTGGCGTCCTTTCGGACGTCCTTGAGAACTAAGACCAATCCCATAAAAAGAACCGAGGATGGGGGAAGAGAGAGAGAGTGTCCCATCTCCATTCATAGAAAGTACCTCAGAGAGCACTCATGATAATTAACAATTATGAAGGAAAACTGTTGCTTGTCCAAAAGTCAATCCATTTATTTAAGGCTTCGGGGTGAGGAGGAGAATGTTGGGGGATGGTTTTTGCTTTCTTCTAGAGAGCATTTGGATGTAAACCAAAACAGATTAATTCGTTCATTCGTTCATTCATTCATAATGACTGGATATATTCAGAACGTCCTATGATGCCATTCCAGGAGTCATTGATATTTGGCCAGTGCAGATTTTAGTCCTGCATTTGTAATAATCTCTACACATTTTGTAGACGTTTGTTTTGATAGAGGATCCTCTTCTCTTCTTTTATGTTTACACCTAAGTGCTCCGAATGATGTTGTTTTGCTTTTCCATTTATTTAGAAACCCATGAGGACTTGATCGACTGGTCACACAAACTGAAAACTACCCTTCCAAACCTCTCGTACAGCTGCATTTTTACCTTCCTTCTTGGTCTGGATGAAGATTCTTTAAGTGTCTAATTAGGTCCCAAAAGGAGAACAAGCACCCTTTAAGGTCTGGCCGATGGACGGACATGTTTAAAAATGGCTAATTGAACCATTTTTCCTTCACTACATTTTATCTGCTACAGCTGTCTGGCTTATTTTCCCTGACCAACCTTTAGAGATAAAAGAGAATTCTGGGAATCAAGGTCCCACTAGAGCACTTTCCCTCAATGTGGACACGAGGAGATGAGATTACAGAGAGCAGACGGTGCATTCAGATAGACATCTAAATTGCTGGAGTCAGGCATAGCTTTAGAGAGCAAAGAGACTGTCCATGGATCACACTACTCGAAATGTTGTTTGTGATATGGAATGTTTTTTGTTTAACTTTTAAAAGCTTGGAGTAGCCTGAGCTATGATTTTGATTGGTAAATTATATCTCATTTCAACTAACATAATTGGCTACCAGTGGCGTAGCACATAATTCTGGGCCCTGTAGAAAGGCATTTTCTATGGGCCCCTCCCCGCATCCACAGCTATTCATTCTAGCATCTTTTTGGGCCCTCCTCACATGAGGGCCCTGGGTACTCAGTCCCCTTTTCCCCCCCGGTCCAACGCCCCTGTTGGCTACCACCTTACATAAATTAGGGTGAACTCTGCATCAACAAATGTACAGTGTAATAAAATCCACGATTCAAGCAATAAAAGAAAGTCAGAGAATGTCTGTCTTAACAAAACATCAACATTTAGATTGAATTAAGGACTAAACAGTACAACAAAACACATTTTCAACAATATCATGGTAGAGCAAGCAGGTAAATGGAAACTCATGTTGTATGTTCAGTTTAAAGGGGCACTCCACCAACTTTAGATTTGAAGCTCAGTTAACTTATGACAGTTGTATATTGTGTGTATGTCTGCAATACAAACTGGGGGTGTGGAGTTTGAAAGATGGGTATTTACCTGCCAGGGACCATCTAATGAAAGATTATTGAGATGCATTAAGAATTTAGGATCCTACTTTTTAAGGCTTGACTCGTACAAGCTCTTCAAACTTGCACTTGAGTGGGGTACTGTCTTCAACCTCAGAGAGGTTTGATCTGACTGAAGCTCCAAACAGCCCCTGCACCCATCATCACCATCCTGTCAGAACTGTTCCAGTGTTAAAAACAGTGAAACGATGGGTGGAAAGCAGCGTTAATATTTCTCAATGTTTGCCAAGAACACTTAAAGGTCCCCTTTAGACATGTTATAAGATATATGGAAATGATCTGCATTAAATAATATTTTTCATTTTAAAAGTTTAACTACTGGACACAAGATGTCTCCTACTTCACTGTCCATTCATCCTAGTCCATAAGGCTTTAAGTTTCCACATCACACTTGTGTAAAATTGCATACTGGACCATGATTGGCCTTCACATGTCACAAAATCATGCTCGTACGTACACGTTGTCTGAAACTCAGATTTAAGAGGGGCACAGACAAACTCCCCCCGTCAGCAGATCCAAACGGCCATCAGTGAAGGTCAAACATCCAAGTGAAGTAACAATATAGAAAACACATTTTCGAATGGACGGGGGCTTTAATATTTCTTGTTGTCAGTAGCGAAAAAGTAAAAAATGCATGATCTGAACATGATATAGATAGAGCTTAAGACATGATTTCTGGATCAGAGTGTCTCTTCTCCAGATGGCGTGACACAAGGCAGCTCATATTGCATCTGTGGTTGAGGCACCATCACGTTGGCGGGCCACTATTTATGTCCCTCTTAAGTAATGCCCCCTGTAATCTAATTGCAAGGCAGCTAATTGAAACACTGGAAGAGGGTGAGGGAGGGAGAAAGGCAGAAGAAAAAGAAGTGATGTAGGTACAAGAAGGAGATATAAGAATGTATGTGTGAATGTATGTGTATCAGCGTAAATGTTGATAAAAGAGTTTTTACTTAAATGGCACAAACATACAGTTTTTTTATACACGAGTACAGACACACGCACAAACATAATGCCATGTCTAATTGTTTCCCACATATCTCTCCATCTCCTCCATTAGTCTTTCCAAGCAGCTGAGGAGCATCTTTAGCAAAGTGAATGTAGCTGCTGCTCTAATCGAATCAGCCACGAGAACCTAATTATAGAACCGGCTTTGTTTCACTCGGGCCGGCTGCAGGTAGAACCGTCTGGGGCTCAGCACAAGAAGATTCCTAATAAGTCAGAACCATGAATCAGCTTCACTCATATGGAATTAGAGCTGGGATTCAAACTGTTACTCAGATCCTTACGAGACTCGGTTTTACAAGTGGTGGAGAGCCGTCAGCTCCAATGGATCAATAAGAATCTAATTGTTTCTAATTGTCCAATGGACCTGCATGTATGGAGAGTCAGTGGGGCAGAGATTGAGAAACAAAAAAGACCTCTTGCATGTGAAATTCAAGTGCAAAGCAACAGTATTAAATGTATTAAAAAAAGATGATGCAAAGTTACTGTTACAGTATTTACCAATTGATTTGGCTCAGTTTTCATAAAAGAGTTTCAATCTGCAAACTTTTTAGTGCAAAAAAAGCCAAATGCGTCCCTTGAAGTTTGCAAGAGTTTCTCCCTATTTTAACAACAATACCCTGGTGAGCATTGCAACGTAATTGCTAAACACTCTACCACATTTCTGATATATGAGTGAAAAAAAAGAAGAAATGAAAATTATTTCCTTTTAAACCCTATCAAAATGTTGCAGTTTTTGAGTGTCTGTTGCTATGAATGTGTAGTGAGTAAAAAATGTGGGCAAATTGTTGTTTAATGTTATGTGCTTTACAACCATACAATATTGCTGAACTTTAGCTTATTGTATTTAAGCTTTTTAACACGTTTGTACTTGTATAACCATTGTGACAATAAACATCTTGAATCTTGTTTCATGCCAAGGCCAGAGGAGCTTTAAACGGTTGAAAATGTTTTGAAGTGCTGTTGGATTGTTTTTTGTACATGTTATTGAAGTGATTGGAATGTAAATGCTTAATGTCTTAAACACAGAATTTATGGTTGATACAGAACAGAGAAGGTGACTTGATGCAGTCCAAATCATACTTTCGCTGTATGAAAGCAGAATTTACTGTGGTTTAAAATTAGACTCTAAATTGCTTTTTTTTTTAAATAATTTACAGTAATTCAGCATAATTCAATAAATAAAATGGAAGTCATTCTTACTCCTGTGCATAATTTTACATACCGACTACTGCATGCATTTTCCCCCTCATTGCTATTTGTATAATCTTCTCTGTAATGACTGTTGCAAACTCAGTTTTGATGTGAATTAGTAACTGTTATAGAGTAACTCTATATTCTGACTTGTGTTTCTTTATTCATATGAGGGCTGCCCTGCTGCACAACATGTCCCACTCGGTCCATCTCTTTTCTAAAGACAGCAAGGAAGGGGCACATTAGATGGACGGTCATTTTTTTTATCCCATTGAAAATCAGTGGGGAGAATAATGTAGCAGCCACACACACATACACATACACATACATACAAAGGCACACATTAGCCCCGGGGGACCTGTTCACTCTCCGAATGAAGAAGGAGGGAGGGTGGATGGGTCCCATGTGAACTATTCACATGCGCGCACAAGGGCCCTTGTGGCGGTGGTGGTGGTGGTGATGGGGGGTGGGTGACACAGAAGGAAACATGTGAAAATGCAGTTTGTATGTCATATAATTTTATTAATATAGGCATAAGATTTTAGACAAGAGAGAAATTAAGATTTTTTTTAAATGTATTTTAAGGACACAAAACATTTGAGATTTTGTTAAATTTTGTTAAATTTGACCTAATTAAATTCTAGATTTTGACTACAGTGTTACATTGATTTGACTGCAGGAGGTGCAGCATAAAGGGACAGTAATGGTGAAGCACAAGAGAAGAAACAAAGGGCAAAGACAGGAAGAAAATGTTAGGAGGGTCGTTGTATCTCTTAGCTCATCACGACGCACATCCAGCCTCCAGCCCCACCCTGTCCTGTGTGTGTGTGTGTGTGTGTGTGTGTGTGTGTGTGTGTGTGTGTGTGTGTGTGTGTGTGTGTGTGTGTGTTTGAGCGTCTTTAGTATCACAACCAGTGCCCTGGCTGAATCTGAGCCAGAGGATCCATTAGAGCTGATTGAGGAGCACAAGGGTGCAGACATAACCCTGGGAGAAGGTGACGAGAACACACACGCACACGCACAAGTGCTTGCACGCACGCGCAAATGCTCGCACACGTGCGCAAGCGCAAACACACACACACACACACACACACACACACACACACACACACACACACACATACACACACACACACACACACACACACACATACCAGTCCAGGCTAGTCACACAAAGCATGAGTAAAACTAGAGCTACAAGCAGCTATGTCACAGCCATATAAAGACACACACATGAGCACAGAGATGCCCATAAACTAGATCCACCATGTCAACGCATTTAAACATGCACAAAGACACACACAGTCACGACCCCACCCACACCCACTCTTTTTCACAGCAGAGATTTTGAATTATCATGGCAGGTGGCAAGCACAGGTGTTAATAATATTAATGATGTTGCTGTTGTATTTAAGTGTTCCAGTAAGCCATGACAGTGTGACAGCATGCAGACTACAAGGACCCAAGAAGGGAAGCTAGTAGAATACAGTAAGAAAAGTCAGACTAGATGTGTATGAGATATGGTGACATCCAATTGTGGGGTCAAGAAGAAGTCAAAGTGTGTTTTGGAGAAAGAGAGTAAGGACGAGTGTTTCCCTGTTGACAGAGAAGTAGAGAGGGTTTCTCCCTCTCGTCTGTGTCGTTGTGTTAGACAGGAGCAGGGAGAGGATCACTGGAGAGGAGCTGAGTGAGGGCGAGAGAGGGGAGACAACACATGGATGATGGGACGGGTGCTGTAGAGAGCGCACAGAGACAGTTTTAAGGAGGTCACACTCCAGCACGCTGCAGAGTGACAGTGTTGGGCTGGGTGTCGCATCAGGAGCTGCGCATGTCACAAGCAGGAGTTCTTAATACAGCACTGTCTACACACACACACACACACACACACACACACACACACAAACACACACACACACACACACACACACACACACACACATCCATAACACATGTACAAATACACATGGAGTGAAAGTACTGGGGGGAAAAACAATCCAACAGCACTTCAAAATATTTTCAACCATTCTTGACTTGTATTTGGAGCACTGCTCAGTTTAGACACGTTTGAAGCTCCTCTGGCCTTGGCATAAAACAAGATTCAAGATGTAAAACTGCTATACAAGTACAAACGTGTTAAAAAAACATGTGTCAAACTGAAGGCCGTGGGCCAAATCCGGCCCCTTGCAGATTTTGATCTGGCCCGCATATCAATTGAGGGTCCCAATACATTTTGGCCCACCTATTTTTTATTTTTAGCTTTTTGGTTGCTTTAGACTTCCAATGTTTTTGGTGCTTTTTCTTTTGATGGCTAAGGAACTTTTTTGCCGACTTTATTAGGGCTTTATGTGGACCAAACAGTAAGTAAGAAAGCTATATGAGACATGCAATAATACAAGTCAAAATATTTGACTTTTTCTCTTAAAAAAAGCATGTCAATAAACTTTACATGTCTGGCCCTGTATGTGATTCTCTTTTTCCAGTGTGGCCCTAAGTAAAGTGGAGTTTGACACCACTGTGTTAAAAGCAAACAATTAGTGGAAAATGCAAGTGGCATATTACATTATAATAAAATAAAGTAACAAATCTAAGAGGCAGTGAAAGAAAAATAGTAAATATAAAAACACATAAATTATAATAGAATAAAATATAATAACAAAATGTAAGAAGCAATAAAAATATATACATGATTCAAGTCCTATTTACAAAACAGTGACTGTTGTACACAGAATGAATATTGCACAGGGGGTTGAATTATATTTAAACATACAAATATATATGTTTTCCAATCCATCAACAGTCTCAGTATTACAAACCTGGAAACATAGAATGTAAATATGTGATGCTGTGTAATATCCTGCCTCTTTTGTTTTTCAGTGAATATACTGTAAGATGTTTCTGCATGAAAATAAGTATCTTCCATCTCACTTCTGACCACCAGGTAAAGCCAGAAGAATATAGGGTTGCACATTTGTACTTTAGTTTTTATGCAAAAAAAAGTAACTTCTAAAGAGAACATTGCAACTCCACCTATTGCCATTAAAAAAAGATAGATTTCCCCTCCAGGCTCTTCAGATGATTTCATTTAATTAACTGTTTGATGCCCAAAGAGCTAACGCTATTCAGTATTTCACTATCATGATAAATATTTCCCATTTATCATCTCATGACCACTTAGAATTATCTTGTGACCCTTTGAAGGGACCTGACTTCTAAATTAGGAACCACTGGACTAAACTACCTGTAGCCTACAGTATTTTTTGTTTTGTTTTATTGCTACAGATAGTCTATTCCATCACTGCAGAGGACACAAATATGTTTTTAGGTGAACAAAATGATTTCACTTCTCCAAAAAACTTGCCAAACTACTTCGTCATCAGTATTAAACAGCACTTTAAACAACAAAAAAACCCACTTGCTGGCAACAGAAAAAAGTGTGGTTTCAGTGGTAGCCTAAGAGTAACTTAGAGTTTTAATGTAATTGTGTGGATTAATGCATGGCATAAGAAAATCCTATGTTGCTGCTGTTATTTATTATTATTATTCTACAATTTATAGTCAGTGGCTGGAGAGAATACTTTGAAATGGTGTTCGCAGGCAGTTTTGACTTACATTAGCTGTTTAAGTTTAATTACTTATGTTAACTAGCATTTTAGTTAGCAATAATTAGCCTGTGCCTATGTCATCATTCACGTCCCTTCCTGTGGGAATCAGAGGTGGGAAACTCGGGCTAGATTTTGCTAACCGAGTTTCCCAGTTGGTGACGCGTTGTTGACAACTGATGTTTGATGTAGGCGACTTTGGTTTACTGAACATATTTCAATGACAATAAACTGTTTATTGTAGACAAATGCCTCTGCCAAGAAACATACACAGACATAATTATGTTTCAAATTATTCATAAATAGGCCCATGTATAAAAAAACAACAACACCTTATCCGTGTCCTTTTCCATTCGTTGTCCTGCAGATAACACAAACAAACACCTGTCCATGTGCTGTTTCTATGCTCGTATAAGAAAACAGCAGCAAATCTTTTGTTATTGTGGCCTCCATGTTTTCACACACCTGATGCTCTAGGCCAGTGGTTCCCAACCTGGGGTCCGGGGACCCCTAAGGGGGGCGGCAAAGATCACAGGGTCTTTATCTGGTTTGAGGTTGAGGTAAAAAAAAATATTTGCACATGTTAAACAAATTATGATAAATATATAATGTATACAAAAGTCTGTATAAAAACTATATATTTTTGTTCTCGCTTAAACTTGTAGGCAGGCTACTTAGTAGGCCAAATCTCCGGGACCTCTTAACCTGTGACCCTTGCTGTCATCAAGTCACCTGCTAGCTGCTATTATCCTCGTTTTTCCTGCCACCACGGCATCACTATTTTATGAACGAAACATGGCGGAGAAACGTAAAAGTGCTGATAACTCCTATGTATCAAAAAAAAAAGTAAGGGAAAGTTACCTCAACTTCGGTTTCGGAGGGGGGGTTCAGGTTTTCTTAGACACAAGTAGGGGGGGGGCCAAGGAAAAAAGGTTGGGAACCACTGCTCTAGGCTATGGCCAACCGTTGGTGGCAATCATGCAACAAGTTGTTATGCCAAACCATAGACACCATAGACAGTATATAAACTGGACCAACAGATCCCGTTGCTCTGGACGGAGACTAGTGAAGGATATTAGAAGCACTTTTCCGGTGATGGCTGAGCGTTACTGCGCAGCCTCCAACTGAGCGCGAAGACGTAAATGTGACGTGAGCAACCTGTCTGAAAGTTGTAAGTCTTCTGGTAGCTGTGCCAAGAGAAATCTCAATCAGTCGCTTGGTTATGACATAATCGTTAGCCTATTTTTACAAAAACGTCTACTATAGAGCCATAACGTGAGATACAAGGTAATGGAGCCTTTTATACATTATCGTGTTTCTTTAGAAATAAACAATGGACAAATAGAGTCTTTACACGCTTCAAATGTAAAGTTATTTGCTGTCAAAGTGGCGCCAAAATGAATGGCAGTCAATGGAATGCTAACGGGAGGTGAGGGCTTGGTAGCATCAAAATGGCGCCATAGGAGCTACGCGTTCTGGGGAGAGGCCCCTTGGTAATCACGGGGGTGGTCCCTGTTATTCCCAGGTGGCATTAACGCAGCCATAGCCTTCACTGGTCTCCGTCCAGACCAACGGGATCTGTTGGTCCATTATATATAATGTCTATGGTTGTGACAAGCCCACGCTCATGTGCCCGAGCGTGAAAAAACAACAATACGCATGCTCAAAGTGGATGAATTAATGCGGATGGTACAAATTTGGTGGCAAGTGGGGCCAATTGCTTGTTTTCCTAGTGTCGTCATTTGCTGTAGTTGGCAAGCGTTAGTGTTTCCAAGGTTAGTGTTTTAGTAACCTGTAGAGGATTTTTGGGTTTATTAGTAGGCTGTGAACCTAGATAGAACTTGGTGCCCACCTAGCCGCGGGGTATTGTTATAAACCAAATCTGTGGTAAAATGAATCTGATTTAACCATAGACTGTATGGATTTAACTGGAGTGTTTCTGCAGAAACAAAATGGCTAACATTAACTTGCTAACTGCTAGCTTATCTGAGAAGACAACTTTTGGTTCCCCATGTTGCAATGCTACCTGGTTAACAACAGATGTCAGGGTCTCAATCTTCCCTGAGAGGATTAGGCCTACCAAATATGAAAGCAGCAGGATAATGCTGTGAAATTGGGCAAATATATAGCTACCCAAACTGACTGCACACACCAAACTGAGGAGAACAGGTAGGCTATGTGCTCAGTCAGATTACCTGTGTTAAACTGTACAATTGTGTAATCTGTGCACTGACTGCAAAGTGTTGCCGATTTTTCCAACTAAAAAAAAACATTAAGTCTAACCCCCACATGCGTCACATCAACATAAAGCCTATGATATCTTCTGTCAGGGTAAACAACCCTCAGCCCAACATGATGTATGGCTTTAGACATATGAACCAAAACGCTACGGATAGATACCTGAAGGGGAACCCATATAATGAGTTCACAAGTTGCCGTATCTCTTAACCTTCATCTTCTCTTGGAAATATATGGAAAGCTAAAATTTACAACTTCCTTGATCCAATTATCTTCTGCCAGACTGTGAGGAAAATGGTAACCTTTAACGGCAATAACAGACACGAGATCCAAACTGGACAGAGGACGACTATTAGGTGTATGTGGTGTGCAGAGAGAGAGAGAGAGAGAGAGAGAGAGAGAGAGAGAGAGAGACTTAATCATTTTATTTCATTATAGCAAAGTGTTTGTGATACACCTGTTTTTCAGTTTCAGTTGCTTTATACAGTGGGCAGAAAAACTGTCACACAGAAGAGCCTTACAATGAATTTTTGTTCGGTTGCTTTTCTATTGGTGTTTTCATTTTGTGGTGGGACATTTATGAATAATTCTTTTAGCAATTTCTTTAATAAATTGCAAATAGTGGCCGCTCATCGTGCAGGTGAATCATAAAAAAAAGTTGCATACAATGTGGCCTATAAGTACATTACACTTGTACATTCAAGAACAACCTGCTTCTTTATTTATTGTCCACTAGATGTCGCTCTAATCCAAAGATAGAAATGTCTCGACTAGGAAAGGCTGGGTGATACATTCATGTTCATGCTTTAAAACAAAAACTTCAAGTGTCAGGAAAGCAACAAGTGCTTGTGCTTTCAGCTGCAAAAGTTGGACATGATGTTATAACCACCAATAACAATATAGTATATCATATAATGTAGCTATAATATGGTGGAGGTGGTGATGTGCTGGAGAAAGACCAAATGTTCAAAGTTACTTTATTAGGTTTATCAAGACATAACACAAAGTGTTTTTCTTTTATTGTGTTTAGGTCAAAATGCATCTACATACAAATATTTGTAATTACATAGTTATTTCAAATGTCTGTTTTCTGCTTATTGTAAAGCGAATGTTGTATTCTGAGTTTATTTTAAACAAACATTATTCCAGGATTTGGACTGAATATCCAGATGTTTAAAAAGATTTTTGCTTAAACATAATCTTTATCAACATTTCCACTGTTGCATAATATGTGTGTGTTATCCTTGAATTAACACTTTTGTCCACCAGCCAAATGGCTAGTTGTTTAAATGTGCTATGTTTAAATTTTACCAGCCACTCAATTTGTTTTTTGGCTGGTGAGTGAAGCAAATCTACCAGCCACTTGCATATTTTACCCGTATTTGGCTGGTGGATGGTGCTAATTTTGAACCCTGCTTGCTTTACTTTCCCATCAGATTGGCGAAATCTCAACAACATTGAATCCATAATCATATTCATTGTACAACTGTATCAACACCATTCTGATTGGTTTTTACCACATTTATACCACATCATTTCTGCAACTTGCAGCTGTATCTCTAAGTGGTTCTGTGTTGTTTTCCATTATACAGATCTTGATTTTCTCTTATAAATAGCTGGTGCTTTTTATGCATCAAACTAAACATCTGAGATAACCGACCAATTATTCAGATAATGAGTCAATGTCAGCTGTCCTCCTCAGCAGAAATACTGGTGTGTGGACTGAAATAGGAATACAGCCAACACTGCACTTCAAGAATAGATCAGAGAGCTCTTTGGTGTTAAGCTGAAATCGATCTTGGGTTAAGATGCATGTGGATTTGAGGAAAAGTATTTTCAAGGGATTGTGGCGAGACCACAGTAAGACTTTCTTACCTTTTTAAAGTAGAGGTTTTTGGTACATTGTGTTATTCTATTTTCAGTGCAGGGGTTTTACACACAAAGATCCCAGACACACTTATACTACCTCCCCTCTCAGTTGTACAGGAACGTTGGGTTATTGCATTTCATCTTGGAAACAAAGGATTGACTCTGAGCCAAGGTGATGTAATCAACCTCCATTATATGAAAACTTGAGCGATCCTGTCAAAGACAGTGTAGACCTGCCTCAAATGCAGTGTTCAAATTCTCAGCTAAAACTTGAGAGGCCTGAGGATGAGTTTTATTCCTGGGGGGGCTTAGAAGAAAAGATGCTCTCCTGCCTCTCTGGATTTTGGCATTCAGCTTAACTGCTTGATTCTTTAAATAAAACCAACACCACCTCATGTTAGCAACGCTTTGAAGCCCATAATGCATCAAATCAATGCATCACAAAAAGTTACAAAATCAAAAGTAGCCCTCAATATCTGGTGTGGCCACCAGCTGCATTAAGTACTGCAGTGCATCTCCTCCTCATGTACTGCACAAGACTGGCCACTTTTTGCGGTTGTTGTTGCCATCCTGTACCTGTCCCGCAGGTGTGATATTCAGATGTACCCATCCTGTGCAGGTGTTGTTACACGTGGTCTGCCACTGCGAGGACAATCAGCTGTGCTTCCTGTCTCCATGTAGCGCTGTCTTAGGCGTCTCACGGTAGGGACATTGCAATGTATTGCCCTGGTCACATCTGCTGTCCTCATGCCTCCTTGCACCATGCCTAAGGCACGTTCACGCAGATTAGCAGGGACCCTGGGCGTCTTTCTTTTGGCGTTTTTCAGAGTCAGTAGAAAGGTCTCTTTACTTTCCTAATTTTCTTTTAACTGTGACCTTAATTGCCTACCGCCTGCAAGCTGTTATTGTCTTTTCAACCATCAACAGGTGCATGTTCATTAATTGTTTATGGTTCATTGAACAAGCATGGAAAATATTGTTTAAACCCTTTACAATGAAGATATCTAAAGTTATTTTGATTTTTACAAAAGTATCTTTAAAATACAGTGTCCTGAAAAAGGGGCGCTTCTTTTTTGGCTGAGTTTATATATATATATATATATATATATATATATATGTGCGTGTGTGTATATATGTGTGTGTATATATATGTGTGTGTGTGCATGTGTGTATGTGTTATATCTTGACCTTTTTAACTGTTACATACCGTGCTGCAGAAAGACAGACATCCTGTTACCAATAAACACATCCTTACTTGACCTGCATTACTGCAGGCAATAAAAAACATTTACCATCGATTATGGTTACAAAAAGCTCCACAATGTTCCCAAATCTTTACCACTTACACAAATTGAGTAAAGTAAGCAACTGTATTGGGTTACTTGACCAGTGCATCCATATATGTATAAGCTGTGCATATGTTTTATATGTAAAATCTTAATATGTGGTAACTATAGCTGTTAAGAAATGTAGTAAGTAAAAAGCACAATATTTGCCACTGAAATGAAGTAGCCTATAAAGTAGCGGAAAAAAGGAAGTACTCCGGTAAAGCACAAGTAGGCTAACTACCCACTCAATCTTGTTTGTTTAATCTGTACAAAAACAAAGTAGACTATAAAATGACAAGTTATGATTTGTTAGTGAGCTTTAGAGGTGCTGACAGGCAGGTTGTACCTTTGGACAGAGCCAGGCTTGCCCCCCTCTGTCTTCAGTCTTGTGTGAGTTGTAGGAATGTTCTTACCCAACTCTTGGCAAGTACAGTAGTCCCAGTGGTTCCCAACCTTTTTGGTCTGAGGTACCCCCACAGCCCTGTCGGATTAACTCACATACCACATCTTGCAATACATTTTTTCTCATACAACTGAACTGTCAATATTTAGGTTTGTTTGGTCAGCAATCCTACCACTAGTCTACTAGGCTATTGCTACATTGGGCGAGGCTGAATGTTTCAATCATTTATCCATTAACGCTACTGTTAGCTAATTATTTGAACTTTGTATTCACTACTTTTGAATACCTGTTTAAACTTATGTGCTCAAGCAACAGCTCGCTTGCTGACTAGTTTTCATACACTCATATATAACTGCAAGATGTAGTGTTCAGGTGTTACAGTGTTAACCCTGTTAATATGTGGATATATTCTTTTAATCAAATCATTTTTTTTTTAATTAGTTGAGCTACTCTCCAATCTTTCCACATACCCCCCCGGCAACTGCAGAAGTACCTCCTGGGGTACAAGTAGGCTACCCCTGGTTGGGAATCACTGCAGTAGCCTACACTTGAGTAGGCCTAAATGTAGGCCTATTTGTCACTTTAATGCATGCATGATGTCAAGATGTTCACAAGTAGGAGGTTGAGGCTTACATGGGGCCCTTGAAGGCATCATTATGTTTTCACAGAGCTTTCCAGTGAACAGTTAATGTCTCTGTTGGCCGTCCTTTTCCTTCTCCTCCCACACAGCCAAACCAATACAAACATTTCTGTACAGTGAGGAGACTCTCAAATTACTCGTCCTATCTAGGGAACCTACAGGGACACGACCAGGATAAAACGAGAGAGAGAGAGAGATGGCACAAACCGACAGCCAAAGTTCAACTTTCCCTGAGATAGTGGAGCTAAACGTGGGTGGGCAGGTGTATGTGACCCGACTTGAAACTCTCACGGCGGTGCCCAACTCTCTCCTGTGGGCCAAGTTCACCCAGAGCTCCCCGGGCGACCTGCCAAAAGACAGCAAGGGTCGCTTCTTCTTCGACCGCGACGGCTTTCTCTTCCGCTATATTTTGGATTATTTGCGGGACTCTGAGCTTTTCCTGCCCGAGTTTTTCAAAGAGCGGAGGAGGCTGCAGAAAGAATCGGACTTCTTCCAGCTGCCAGAGCTGTCGAGGCGCCTGGCCGCGGTCAGCAAACAGAGCTCGTACACGGAGGAGAGCGGGGAGCCGGAGGAGGCTGAGCTCAGCAGCCCCGTCACCTCCTCCTCGGACAGGAGCCGCTCTCCTGGGGCCAAAGCCGGCTACATCACCATCGGGTACAGAGGCAGCTACACTATCGGGAGGGACATCCAGGCGGACGCTAAATTCCGCAGGGTCGCCAGAATAACCGTCTGCAGCAAGATCTCTCTGGCTAAAGAAGTTTTTGGAGAAACCCTGAATGAGAGCCGCGACCCGGACCGCCCGCCTGACAAATACACCGCCAGGTATTACCTCAAGTATAACTTCCTGGAGCAGGCGTTTGACCGGCTGGCCGAGGCTGGTTTCAGCATGGTGGCATGCAACTCCACTGGGACCTGCTCATACGCCAGTAATGACCCGGGGGAAGACAAACTGTGGACCAGTTACACAGAGTATGTTTTCTCCCGATAAACGAACTGAAAACTGCTATGTGGGTGCAAGCGTGCATTCATGCCCACGACTTATTTTAACAACCTTAACACTTGGAGCAATCGTCAGTTACAAGAGTTATTACTTTAATTAATTAACTTTCCCAGACAGTTTCAGCCGTGTCTAGTTTCAGTTTCTTGTGTTTTTGTCCCTCTCTGCTCTGTGCAGTGGGATCAGCCAGAGTTTAACTTTTCTGCCATTTTTCTGCAAGAGGAGGACTCCAAACTCAAACATAGGCTACATCTCATTGGTTTGTGACGAGTAAAGATAAATGTCACTCCTATGTTTTTGTTGTGGCCTAACGTTAGTTGGCCTCATAACCTTCATGGTTTTAACAGACTGTTCGTTCTTAAGTAAATTGTATAAACGGTGGGGTGATGGATATAAGGCAGTAAGTTGCATCTTTGCTACTTTAAGTTTTACATTTTTGTTGTTTTGATTATATCAACAACACATAGGCTACAATATCACTGCTTTCAAGAATTACACATGGGTACTTCTTCACAATACATTGTTATGTGCCATCTATGAGCTGTTGTCATTGTTTTCTCTTTAGATATAACCGCAAATAAAGTGTGACATTGTAACACTATCTTCCCTGTCGTCCCCTTGAGTTCACTGTGAAAACTTATTTAAGATGTATGTCTTCATACATTGATGCTTCTTTTCATGCATGTGTACACAAACATACACATCATCAGTGTTCTTGGGGAATTCTCTGTGAAGGCATTTTAGAAGGCATTCACGACTATCTTATCTGGGCTCTTGCATAAAATTAAATTGAGACATTTTCATTGATATATTCATGGACTTATTAGAGATCAAATCCAACCCCCTTCTGAATAAGAGATGACCTCAGACTATAATGTCACTAAAAAGGGTTTGATGAGAATTTGACCTGAATTAAGCTACATCGTATTACTTTTAACATTAAATGTGACATTTATGAACCATGAAGGTCACTGAATCAAGAAGGGAGCGATGATGGTATAAATAACTTGGTTACAGTAGAAGTGCAGCATGAACTTAACTGCACAACAGTTACATCTTATCAGACAATCTGCTGCCAAGTCACGGGATTCATAGTAAAGGCTGCCATTAGTCATCGTACTAAAACACTGCAAATTTGCTGATTTCTACACCTTAAAATTTTTAAACCAAATTTAGGAAAAGTAACTTTGCATTGCCAGTTCTCCTCATAGAGGTTTATCCATGTACATTATGTAAATTACTCTGGATTTTACACATGTTCCCGGCCGTTTCACTAAATTGCCTCTTCTTTTACCATAGAATGATATATTTATGTCCAGTTCAAGCTAAAGCTAAGTTGAATGCCAACAAATTGTAGCCAAAAGAATAACTTGGTAGCCGATCTGTCAGAGCATAGCAGTGTTCTTCTTTGCAACACAGAAAAGCTCTGTTATCTCCCCTGGGCAGGATGGGAAGGAGGAGGAGTATTTCTCTTTGGCTGACAAGTATAGTAATCAAATGTCTGTTCCCTTGTGGGATCCTGGGGCCCAAATCCAAACTATCCCAGAATCAAGTCTAATAAATGTGTAAAAAGCAAACAAAATAATTTATTTCTCAAATGTCCAGGAGCACTGAAGCTGTTACTTTAAAACACATTAGGATTGATTTGTTCCTTAACTCTCTATGTGCGAACAAAATCATATAAAGATGCACACACACACACACCCACCCTCCAACAAACCAACCTCCCACACACACTTTTTGCTACCATGTAAGAGCTGCAAAGATAGACATGCCATTGCCTACACAAAAGACCTCGTATCTGCTGTCAGCTGATGCTGCCATCTGGACAGGAAAAAGGAAGGATCGACCACAACTCTTCCTCTAATGTGATCTCCAGTAACAGGACGTAGTGCTCCACTGTCCTCGGCAAAAACACAGCAACAGGGGCTCAGCAAAATCACACACATATGTCCTCAACGTTCCTTACATGTTCTGCATTAGATTGAGAGAGACCATATGAAATTATCAAAAGATGCATTAAACACTTAATTTAATTACAATTTTCATTTTTATGGTTCCTCTGAGATGAGGATGAGGGCATCTGCCAAGCAGCTATTTTTAATACAGACATTAGTGTGTGATTTAAAAAAAACACTTCAAACACATTTCACACGATTCATGCTATTTTTTCTGTAAGAACACTCTGTTCCCCCCACACACACACACACACACACACACACACATAAATGAACACACAGAGCGCAGGAGGGAGACCGATAAAGAGAGCCAAATTAGCCTATTTGCAGAGTTGGAGATAACAGCTTTTTTCATATCACTCTCTATGTGCTGAATCTTTCACACTTGCTCTGACAGTGTCTGCCTCCAGCTCACTGCGAACTGCATGTCTTTAATAGTGTTTCATTTAATTTTTAATCCTTGTCCATCTCTTCTGATATAGCCTAGACACAATCACACTGTTCACAGACAGAACAACACATGAATAATTAATTCATATGATGTGTTTCTCTTTGTTTAGGTGTGAGAGCAGAAAATAAAATCTGATGGCATTCAGCTAAACATAACAACATTCTCCCGTCATTTCCATTTTATCTGAAATTTCCCATTTACAGTAGAGCTAGCACAGAATTCTAGCAGTGGCGGTTACATTTGCATTTATCAATACTGTGTACTGCAGGATTTCTCAAGTACTTTGGCTTAGTTGTGAAGCATGAGCGTGAAAATGTGGGAACCTTGCAGACTTTGGAGTGTGTATTTCCCCTTTTGAGAAATAACATTCTGACTATAGATAAAACCGAAAGCCTCTCAAAAGTCATAGAAAGAAAGCATATGGTTTTTCCCAATTATGTTTTCAGAAGGGTGAAACTTAGTGAAACTTTTTGGCTTATTGGCTCTCTGATAATCATCTTACAAACATTAGCACCATAAGTGAAGCTTATATTGTAAAGCCGCCTACACGTGATATGCAATTTGCTCTCTGCACACCGCTAGGTCGCAGAGCAAAGCACAGAGAGCAAAGCGCAGCGGAGGTATTCATCATTAAGGGTGGCAAGGAAGCTATTTCCCATTGCTAGGTAACAACATGCTGTTATATCATTGGTTGCGCTTTCGAAAGGTCAGCGGCAACTAGGTCAAAGTTGAAAAAATTTGAACTTTCAGCGCAGCGCAAAAGTGGCAAATCCGAGCGTTACGCGACGCCAGGGGTAGCACAGCGACTAGTTGGGCGCCACCGCCCTCCCCATAGGAAATCAATGGAACGGCCAGCGCAAAGCGGTTGTGCATGTGTAGGCGGCTTAACAGAGAATCACCAGCTGCCAAACATTTCAAAATCCTTAAATCACCTTAAATCTACTTAAAACAGCAATAAGTCTTTATCAATTAAACTAGGATTTCACTCGACATGAAACTATCCAAAGCTGTCTTCATTTGCAGAGTGGAAATATTGTATTCATGTTTGTCAGCATAGTAAATCTGTCTGGGTGACAAATGAATCTATTACTTGAAAAAAAATAAAAGTATCCTTAAAAGGAATAGTTAGACATTTTGAAAAATGTGCTTGTTGGTTTTCTTGCTGAGAGTTAGATGAGAAGATTGATACTGCTTCAATATTTGTCCGTCTAATATCTAAGGCTATAGCCAGCAGCATGTTAGCTTAGCTTAGCACAAAGACTGGAAACAGGGAAACAGTTAGCCTGGCTCTGTCTGAAGGTAACAAAATCCACCTACTGTACCAGCACCTCTTAAGCTAACAGAAGAGTGACATAAAAGACACAATTAGTGATCCAAATGCAATAAAAAAAAATTCTATACAAGACTGGACCCCGCGATCACTCCCTTTGATTGATAGATTGATATTTACTTTATTACTCAAACTCAACATTTTTATAAACCTCAAATGTCTGTAGTAAAGAAATGACAGATTGTCCCTTTAAATCACTGCAACGTTTCTAATGACAGGCACTAACGGAACAAAGCAGAGCTGTTTAGTAAAGCTTGACATTTCATTGTTGACCTTCGATGACAAAACAATCTCAACTCAAGGTCCACTTCCTCGATTAACACTTGTTCTGGAGTTCTTTCACAGCTCTTTAATCTCTTCAGTTATTAGAGCAAACACTTCACTGTTTGAATAAACCCGGAGAAGATTTGCAGCCATTGACTGCTAATGTAAAGTACACATATTTTAACATTGCAGGCTTTTATCATTGCAGACTCAAACTGTTAGTGTTTGCTAGCCACCTGAACACACACTTAGCCCAATTAGGTGTTTGTGTTACCAAGCAGTGGAACCATTAAGGGTTCATACATTCCTTGAATCATTAACAGTTCTCAGAATTGTGTTCAACTAAAAAAAAAAGTGTTGTGTGCATTTGTGACTCATTGCGAATGTGATGTATCAGTGACTTTCACAAGAAAACAACCCCTTTCACTAATCCTTCGCCAGAGCAGAAGTCTGGCAGAGCTGCTAAAACACTGTTCAAAGCCACAATCCATCATTTGTAAGCCCAGCTATGCTCCTGAATTGTGACTCTAATCCATAGCAATGTGATGCTGACAGTCAGGTCTGACAGGTTTGTTATCATCATAAGGGATTGCAGCTTTATATTACCTCATTTCCTCTTTATTTTGTGTGTGCAGGTCTGTGTTTGAGTACAGCATGAAGTCGACCTCTGCACTGGAGAAAAGGTAAGATGCAGGAAATGAAAGCAATAATAAACTCTAGTCAGGACTTTGGTCCCTCTGCAAGACTCCTTTAAGTCTGACATAATAAAGTGAAATCCCAGCAATAATACAAGACATACACATCTGCACACAACAAACCTTTGTTCTCTTGCTGCTGTTTTTTTGTAGCTGATAGCACAGAAATGCAACACAAAATACAAAATAATAAAAACCACAGATCTGTTTTTAAATCATGACAGCATTTCACAACTCATATAGTACAGCCTAGTTACTTGGAGCAGCACTAACGGTGAATATGGGGATACATTTTCAAATCACACTGGCACAATGAAAGTTCGTGGAGGATTTAAGCTGTACAGCCCTGAACCTTTGAAAATGCGAATTACTTTTATCAAGTAAAGGCCGTTCATGTTTTCACAACCAGCAGACATAATTAAAAACGAAATGTTGTAATTTACGTTGAACTTGTCTTAGTATATTTAGAGCAAAAATGAACAAAACACTGGAAGTACAGTGTTGTCTTTGGGTTATATTTTTTATTGGATTTCTTAAAGTGCCCATATTATGAAAAAATCACTTTTTCTGGGATTTGCGATGTTATTTTGTGTCTCTGGTGCTTCCACACGCATACAAACTTTGAAAAAAAACATCCATGCTGTTTTGAGTGAGATACGGGTTTCTGAATGTGTCCTGCCCTCAGTCTCCGGGTGAGCTGTTCAAAATCTGCACGGCTTTCTACGTCACTAGCCGAAACGAGAGGGCTAGGGGGCTAACCGTTAGCATGCTAGCTCGTTCTCAATGGTAAAACCCTGCTACAACACACACAAATTCACCCTAATTTACAAAATAAATTGTATAGAACTACTTACATGTCCCTGTTCTGCAGGTATTCCACACAAAGTTGGAAGTGCGCCCTCATTTAGAAGAAGTCTCCTAGCTAATTCTGCCTTGTACAGGCCGAAGTTGCACAAACACCTAGCTAGCTCATGTAATCCTTACCTAGCTACTGGGCATGTGGGACAGACAACAAAGATGTTATAGAAGTTGCGAGGTCTCACTCTGTAGCTAAAACAGAGACCTGACACAGGGTGAAAAGAGGAGCTGCAGAAATGTACAGTACAACAAAAATATGGTGTTTTTTGAAAATGAAACCATGTAAACCTATTCTGATACAATCTCAAATTACAATTATGAACCTGAAAATAAGTATAATATGGCCACTTTAAATCGGTTTCTTGCCCTGCAGTCAACAAAACAAGAGAGGTTTTTCTTCTTTAATACTTAATAAAGTGGAATCAATTGACAAATAGGAATGCATGAAATTACAATGAACACTACAGTAGGTTTTGGAGAAACAATTGTTTTGGCTTTTGCATGCTTTCATTCTTTTGCAACACTTTGATGTTGGGGGGTTGGGGATAAAACCCAGGTGCAGCTGCAGACAGACAGATAAAAATCTGTGATCCCCCGGTGGACATTTTATCTGTCTCCTTCAAGGATCAACAATAAAGCTCTGTCTCTCCGTCTGCTCTGTGTAGTTTTGTTGGGTAGAGGGAGGGTGTAAATGTCACCAGTCTCCGCTGAGCTGTTCTCAGCACCCAGCAGCACACCGGAGATTGGTGCAGCTCCCAGTGACAAAGCTGAGCCTTGCACTGTGCCGGTTAACTAAAAGGTAAAAGGCTGCCAGCATCAATCAGCTGCAGGGAACAGAGAGGAAGAGAGGGAGCATCCTCCTCCCCCGCTGTGGCTTCCTTTCACAAGAAGTGCAACTCCCTTCCTCCCTCCCTCCCTCCCTCTCAGGGCTGTCTGAAAGGGCAAGATGTGGGAAAGGTGTGTCTGAGAGACTGTTACTGAGTCATTTTAATTTGACCATTTCATGAATCGTATTTATCGTATTATTTTTGTCCTTTGTGCAGTGGCTCAACAAAACAGTGTTTCCTGTCAGCAACTGATACTGAAGAAAGTATAACCTTTAGCTTATAAAGTCTCACCTTTCTTTGCCTTTGCAGCTAGTCATGGTTTTCAAGACTTTCTCTTAACGTAATTCACAAAAAGCATTGAAGCACCTGCAATTTGGAGCCAAAGAAATTGGCCGTTAAAAATTTTTTTTTTACAGAGTATGATAATGACTGTCAGTCGGTCCGAAACATGAAGTTTTGTGCAGACATTTGTGGTCCCCATAGGATGGATCCTATTGACCTTCCTGTAGGGCCACCAACAAGTTGACATTTGTAGTTTTTGAAAGAAATATCTCAACTATTGGATGGTATTTAATGGGGCAGTGTTTGTAAGTGTGATTAACTGACTTTTAGGAAAAGTTAAAAAATGTGTCCTCTTAAGTGTTGCCCGTTGTACATGAATTATGGCCCAACACATCATATTTAGTCATCAAACAGTTTAAGTGAGGATTGTAAAAACAAAAACAGATTCCTGGTCATCCCGCCTCTCTGTCTGTTGAGCTGGACGTCTCTGTCATTCTGCCTGTCTGTTAGGGCTCTGGACAATGTTACAGCAGTGATGTTGCAGAGAGGTAACTCACCAGCTATCTGCAGAGAGACAGGCCCACTTCCTCGTTGCTGCTTCCTGTATTTTAATGTTACAGACGATCCAACTGTTTGCTGTATTGTTAGGAAAAAATTATTTCAATACGAACCAGTTATTAAATCTACTTTTCTACGTTTTAGGTGGCCCTGAGAGAGGGTTAGCTTGTGTGGCAGCTTTGCTCCTACTGTATGTGGCTTTTCTGTGGGCACACAGCCCCCCCCCCAAAAAATGTTGTTTTAACAGTACAGTTTCTCAAAGATACTCATTCATTTGAGCAAACCACTAAGAAGTTACTCTTTCTAAAACCTTGGATAAAAGTTAAGAAAAAGGCATATATTTGCAAAAATTAAATATATTTTTGAACATATAGAACAGACAAATACAATTGAACAAGAACAAAAACCCTCACCCACCCCGCCCACCCTGTGTAAAGTAGATGTATTTAACAGAAGATGGACCAGGACAAAGCCAGTAGCGAGGGAACTTTTAATTAATGTTTAAATGTGGCCAACTGAACAGAACCTCTTACGAAAACTTTGTTCGAAGTGTTTTGCATGGAAAACGATTTCCTCTGAAGCAAAAAAAAAAGAAATAGTACCATTAATAACAGCTTTAGGGCAACCCTGAATTTCTTCCATGAAATAATAATGGGAGCAATGGGAGTCTTCAAAGTTCTTCAGATTTTTTAACAAAGACCAAGGTCATGATTTTCCACTTGGCTGCTCTGCAATCATCAACCAGTAAAACAGCAACAGTAGCTTTTTAAAAATGGCCCAGTAATGTTCAAAACAGATCTCTCTCATTATGTCTCATGGTTACTTATTCACTTGTTAGACATTTAAACTTCCTGGATTTGATGGGAAAAGTTTGCATTTTGCAAAAAAACATTACATCAATCTGGTTAATCTTTTAACTCAAGCTAAATGTCTCTACATGTGTAGCCTGCCCGTTCTGTTTGACCCTCTGCTGTTTCCGGCTTACTGTACTTGTGGTATTTAAATGGGTCAGGCTGGAGTCAAGAGTCATCCTAAACAGATGGAGCATGTCAGAAACTGAAAAATGTCTCTACTTGTGCCTTTGGGGAAATGAACTCTCCCTTCCAAAAGAAGAGTTCACAGTAAACTGTAAAAACATTTCCATTTATCAGGCCAAGAGCGCTGGACGATCGATGTGTAACATCTCAGTTTTACGGTCTCTGGTCCAAAGAGAACGTAGCTTTCCAAGAACCAATACAATGATTTCTCCTGAGGTGAAAAACTGCCATGGGGTCACTGTCACAATAACCTAGATAAAATCTTTGTAACGATATTCTTGCAGCTTCTTTTTTTTTCATCTCAGATGTTACTCATTTATCAGAGTTGAGGAGGCATAAAGACATACATGTCAGATGGAAAAGTGTCAGTGACGTCTCTATGTGAGCTGTGGCCTGTGGATAAAATATTGCTTTGTGCTGCTCCTGTACCGTTTACTTACACACAGGCTATATTACTGCTGTGTAACCTTCCTCGTGGTACAAACAATGATGGGCACACAACCACAGTCTTCTTTAATTTGGCATGTCAGAACCTCAATCTACCGTTTTAGATTGTGACACTTCCTCATTTAAAAGGCCAGAGGATGAAGAACATCTCTCTTCCCTTTTGTCGCTTTAAACTTGCTTCAGCTATTTCCTGTAAAATGTTAGTTCACCCAAAACATTTTCTTACTTGGATTTTTTTTTCCCCAACAGAAAACAATCTCCTATTCACAATCTTTTAAGGGGAATTGGTAGAATATATATATAAAAATTGAGAATTATAATACTCTGTAGTGCCAATTAATGTTTATTATATATAGCCTGCCTCTCTTAGTTATGCTATTATAACTCTAGACTGCTGTCGGAAGCTCCTTCCAAGGACACAATGAGCTGCTCCCTCCTCTCTCTTTTCACTTGTCTCCTTTTGTGTGCATCTTAGTCCCAGAAATGCCTGTTACTAACCTAGCTCTGGGGAGTTTTCTCCCCGGAGTCCCTTTGCTTCTTCTTCACCCATAACATCGCCTTGGAATTGGGTGGCACCTACACCGGGGTCCTGGGTGCAGCTGACGCTATGGACTTACTACACCCTGCTACGCTCTGCGATTCCCCGCAGTGTCCAACCGCGTCCACTCAGGCTGCTGTGCCACACTACACCCCGTAACGCCCTGCTGTGCCCTACTATGACATGAACTACTACGACTACCATTGTGATCACTGTTTCACTATCTTTATTATGACTATTATTGCCACCATTCACCACTCCCCCAACTGGTGCCGTCAGACACCGCCTACCAAGAGTCTGGGTCTGTCCGAGGTTTCTTCCTAACAAAAAAGGGAGTTTTTCCTTGCCACTGTCGCAATAGCTACGGCTAATGCTTGCTCTTGAGGCAACCGCTGTAATAGTTGGGGCTTCGTAAACTACAGAGTGTGGTCTAGACCTACTCTATCTGTAAAGTGTCTCGAAATAACTTATGATTTGATACTATAAATAAAAATTGAATATAACATGTTTGAAAAGCAGAAAGAGTTCCTTCATACTTGCACAGCTGCCTTTGCAGTTTATTAAAACAGATACTTTTTACATTAGTAATTATTGTCAAACATGGGCTTCAGTTTGATCTGGACTGTCTCAAGAAATACCATACAAGACACAGTCTATGCTCTTCTCTATGTTTAATCAAACACCATGTCACTAAAGTAGTCAGATAATGAAGTATTTGAACCAAGCCTTTTATTGGTGCTGTGGTTTGGTGGCACAGAAAACAGAAAAAAACAGATAAACACGAGAAACTGATTAGCTTTACAGGTTTACTTGCAGTTCCTCACCCATATACCTTACCGCATAAGAGCAAACAAGCACAGAACATAGTCCAGTTTTATTTCTAAGGAATGTTGATACATTACACAAAAGATTGGAAGATTAACTAAAGGTTATACGCTCACAAAATCAGGGCAGGCACAAGATTTGTTGACATATCAATAACTTTGTCCAGTTTCTTTTGACAGCATAAAACACCATGTAAAATGTGCTGCATTTTTGTAGCTGCTGTTAATTCTCCGATCCCTATTACTAGATGCCATTGTCAGCTAAAGTCATATTAGTACACGCTGGCAAGTACCTGTAGCTACTGTAGGTTCAGTGTCATATGTAACGATCATAATATATCAAAATAGAAGTCATAATATTGTACACTACAAACCTTAGGGCAGATTATTTGGGCATATTCAAAGGACATTTTTCTACCCACAGTATTACACTCAAATTTTAGGTTTTACTATGAGATCAATGTTGCCACCATGTGGTACACAAAGGGATACCAAATAAAAACCCTTATAGATTATGTTCAGTGCACTTTATTTACAAAAACATTTCAGCTACGATTCTCATTTTTACCTGAGAAATACAAGTGTTCCCAAAGTGCACTTGGTGAGATTACAATAGAACACAAAGTGCATCAGTAAAAGTTAAAATGTTCACCCTTAAATAAGCTACATTAACAAGAAAGATCTGATATCTTTAATGCACTATTGAACAAATATCAAATATAACAAGGATATAACAAATAGCAACACTAACATTAAAATAAAAGCATTAATCAAACAATTCCCATAATTACTTTATTTCATATAATTCCCATAATTACTTTATTTCATATATTAAATCTACATTTTCTTGGAAACAAATTATCAGGAAAAAAAGGGCAGACAAACTATCATTAACTATATTTGATTAAAAAAAAATAGCCATTAAGAGTCTGCTTTGCATGTGGATCCACAGATTTTCTATCACAGAGTTTACATTTTTATCTGCAATTATTGTTTGGAGACAAAAGTCGTGGCTTGGCTGTGTGGACGATGTTTCCCCTGGGCTGTTTTATCCAACACGAGTTCCCAGTGATTCGGCTGCTTACTCTGATCTCAAGTACGGCATGTTGGGTCACATTGAGGGGGCACCCGCTACCAAAATGTTAATAATCATTATTAATAATACAGTTGGATGTCAACTTGATAAGCAAATGAAATGCACGTTTCTTGGATAGTGATTAAGCCTATAGTCCAAGTACATTTGGTTTTAAGTGATTGGGTTTTATGATTAGGATTCATTCCGGTTTTTCACGGCAAGGAAATTGGCCATAAAAGAACAATTGTATGAATTCAGAAAGAACAAAACAATGTGGGAAGGCTAGTGACATTAGGTACAGAAACTGAGGTGTGATATGTTTCCGAGATAATCAAAGTCATTATCTCACAAAGACCAATACTCACACTTGAGTTGGAAATAGCACGGCTCACAGTAGGGCTTCCTGTTTCGGATTCGAACCTGGACTCCAGTCTCAGTTCCTCCGAGATGTCGGTGGCAGCCCACACACTGAGAGGAGAAGGGAGAGGTGAGAAAACAATAAAAAGGACTATTTAAGAGAAATCCAGCTGATCTGGAACGTGTAAAATTTGCGATAATTTCACCAGGTTGTCTGCCAACCAAGCACAGAACAACTAAGCTTTGTTTCTGCATACAACCACATAGTGTAGATACATTCTATGAGTGCTATGTGCGTCTGTAACTTATACTGACCAGAGAGTTGTACAAGTGCATCGACTTTTACATCTACATGCTAATGAACGTAGGTCGACTAAATCTAGGGGTGAGATTTTCACAATAAGCATCTAAAAGCAGGCTGGCTTCTACTGGCTTCTTCTACTTAACCAAACACATGCAGAGCACTAGAGGCTGAGAGAGAAATAGGACACAGGACTACAACGCCACGCATGACCATCAGGCCAGATGCCTTCACGCAGACTAGAAAACAGGCGTGTTAGGAAAGACAGAAGCATAGAGAGGTGTCATAATTGCTCCTGCCAGCAGGTGCCTACAAAGCTGATGTGATTCTAACTAGATATGAGATACTCCTGCTGACCTTTCTAAAAGTGCAGTCTAATTACATTTTCCTACAGTAAGCACCAAAACAGGTTGTCATGTCACGTGTCTGATGCAGGTTATAAATCAGTCCCTCCAGGATTTCGCGATGTCGCCAATGCACGCAAATTCAACCAATCACCGTGACTTTGGTGCGACTCGCAATTTTGACCAATCACCGCAACTTTTCTGCAAATTTGACCAATAACGGAGTTTTGTGACTTCAACCAATCCCAGCAGTCCCACGTGCCAGACTTTAAGTCTGAGAGCCACTGACCAAGCGGGAGTGAGAGAGATCTTGTTTCCAATATGAAGACGAGACTCGAACATCTCACATTTACCAACATAACGTACAGCGAAAGACATTTCAGACCGTCCTGCCAAACTGTATACATTTTAACATCAATGTACGCTGTAACGTTTTTTTCACTCTAAAGTCAGCGGCTGCTGTTTCAATCCTGTCGGCTGTCTGTAGTGGGCCGGGGCGGGGCTGCTGCCCATACAGTTCCCCCCGCAACTGACGCGCACACACAAACACACATACGGTGGATGCAGGAAAAACCGGAGATGAGACGACCCGATGACCTAAATTGAGGACAGCTACTCTCGTTATTGTAAGTGCAATGATAAGTTAAACTCCAATAAGTACTTTATCAAACCGAATGTGTGTCCCAGTCCAGGTTAGGAAATTAACAATGTAAAGATCAACAAGCCACTGACACATATGTTCATATTTTATTCATTCAATAAATTATTATTTTGTCTTAAATCCACCAGCCATTTTCATATTATAACATTTGCAGCATCCTGAGCCTTTTTGGTAAGGTAACTAGGAAATCTCAGCCCAGAGTAGTTTTATTCTCCCCAAAACAAGTTTCCTACTATACAACTATACAAAAAAAAAAAAACTATACAAGCTACTATACAAAAAAAAAAAACTTTTTTTGCAACTTTCACTGTCTCCCGCAACTTCATTGCAACAAACATACAAAAGAGGTCGCAACCTTTATCGCAATTTTTTACAAAAGCTCCCACGAAATCAGGCATTTTGGGCTGCAACAATCTCAAAAAAAGGCTGCGAAATCCTGGAGGGACTGATATATATATTGGGCAGAATGCTCGTGGGTGTAAACCGTCTCTAGTCAAGTTTCTATTAAACTGTAGTGCAAATTAAAAAATAAAAATCAATACAATCAGCAAAATGAAAAGGTGAATTAATGGGCGTTTCCATTTACTACTGTTATATGAATATTAGCCTGTGTCAGCCCAATCCGTACCCAAAACCAGATTTGTTCTATGTATGTGCGTAGATGGTTGAGGTTGGGCACTGTTAAGCACTTTGGTTTACACCTGTCATGTTTTAATGTGCTCCATCTGACTTGACCATTTGTTTTATGTTCACATGTGATGTTTTTTCATCTGCTGCCATTTTTCATCTCTTCAGTTGAGAGGAAGCTTGAGCGACAAGTCCCATGCTCCTTGTACGCCATGATTTATTTGCCATTTCTATTGTGTCCCATTTTGTTTTTATCGATACACTAACTTTTCCACCTCAGCCAAGTGTAAAAAAGTTCCTCCTATATTTGGACTTATGTTTCTGGCGTTTCCACTCAGGTTTGTGAAAATGTGCATAAACACAGGTGGAAGGAGATGCTGTGGCTTTTGGTCTGACATTGTAGTGTTGTGTATTGTGCAGGGATGGGAACTACTGTGACCGCACCTTGACCCGGTCAGGACCTCTCACCTGGAAACAGGCGAGGTGAAAGCAGAGACCAAGGGCCTCTATGACCATGGCTGCCCCACTACCCAGGACACGCTCACACACACAGCAAGTCCTCCTGCCACAGACCATCCTGGGACCGCACATGTTAACAGTGTGAGGCCAAAAGAAATAAAAAGAAAAATACAGAAAATAATACACTACAACATGCACAAGAGAGACAGCCTCTATATTCAAATGAGTTGCTTACCTGCCATGATGAGAGAAATCGACGAATGCATGTCTCTGGGATAACAATGATCCAGTGCTGTAGCGGGAGGAGGAGTTCCTACTCGGAGTACAGTAACCTGCAGCAGCAGAGTGTGGGCGAGGGTAACTGAATGTCGTGGTTGAGAGTGGGGTCTGACGCAAAGTATCCAGGTCGTCCAGGGAGTCAAACCTGTAGAGCAGACGTCACAGTTCAGAAAACCGTAGTAAGGTAAACGACAGGGAGGAAATGTCAAGACCAAAAGATGTGAAACAAACCGCTGCCTAAAACAGTACAGTGGAGTCCCGCTCAGTTCAAATACACCCACCTCTTCATAGGTACCCCAACGTAGATTGGCTCCTTGTAAAAGCTGCTGCTGCGCTGACGTATCCAGCTGTTGTCAGTCAGAAGCTGAGTCCTTTTCTTCATCTCCTCCAAAATCTGCTGCCTGTCTTTCTCAGCCTTGCACACAGACTGTCCTTTTCCTTTCCTCTCATCACCTGGACAAATCAAATTACTTTTACTATTTTTGTAAATTACTTTGTTTATTAGGCCTATTTGTCAATCGACAATGTACTGTACATTTAATTGGCAGTTCAAAAGTATCATCCTCTTTATACAAAAGACACACACACACACACACTTTGGGGGTTCGGTGCATTGCTGCCAAGGAGGCGAACTGGCACCTCTTCAGTTGTCAGTCCATACTCGCCCCTACGGGGACTTCAACTGGCCCTCCGGTTCCCACGCCAAGTCCCCACGGACTGAGCTACTGTTGCAAAGTTACACTGGGAACACACCGCCCGCGTTAAGTGTCGCGTAGTGTAACTAAGTGCCTGATCGCGTGCCTGGCCTTTCACACTGGACGCATATTTCTACACGGCGATCACAAAGCGATCCTTCTCTCTCTCTCTCTCTGACAGAAAGAGACAGGATGACTGGGGAAAACGGTTAATTGTAGCCTATATGTGGTTGTGTGTGTGTGTGTGTGTGTGTGTGTGTGAGAGAGAGAGACACACAGTCTCTCTGTCCGTCCGCCGGTCTCTCTCTCCGTGTGTCTGATCGCTGTGAGAAGTCAAGACAGCCAAAATCACTGTAATCACCTGGCTGTTTTATTTTGAAATGTGTTTCTTTTAGTAAAATTTCCGGCTGCACTGTGGTCTTCCTGTATGTGATTACCTGCCTGGCTTGACACATACGCTCGCGTATCGCGTAAAAAATAAGGACGCAGAAACTATCGCTGCACGCTACACTCCCGGTGTGGCCTGACTGACTGACAGAGAGAGAGAGAGAGAGAGAGAGAGAGAGAGAGAGAGAGAGAGAGAGAGAGAGAGAGAGAGAGAGAGAGAGAGAGAGAGAGAGAGAGAGAGAGAGAGAGAGAGGGAGAGAGAGAGAGAGAGAGAGAGAGAGAGAGAGAGAGAGAGAGAGAGAGAGAGAGATATATATATATATATATATATATATATATATATATATATATATATATATATATATATATATATATATATATATATATATATATATATATATATATATCTCTCTAACTAACCTCTTGTCTGTTTGTAGGGGCCATCTAATGCTGGGGTAGACAAGGACTTTGCCCTGTGGGAGGAAAACAATGTTTTACAGTACATACAGTCCATTATTATACAAAAAATGTACTTCCCTGAAAATTGGGCCTTTATGGTCTGCACCATAATGGTTGCATGCTTCAAGGTGGGTTTTCCTTTCACAAGAGGTAAAATGTAGTTGTAATAATACCCAATCATCTTGTGTCATATTAATTATTTTAGAACAAAACAATACGGTGCTATGTTTGCAGACATACTACACTAGGACATTTATTCATAAAGCTAAATACTATGTACTCCCAAGTCATACTGAGCTAATCTTGTTCTGACCTGTGTGCAGGAGACAGCTGAGCAAAGCCAAAGGAATCCTCAGCCCTGAGGTACAGCATGAAAAGCATTAAGGCCCAGCGAAAGCAGAAGGAAGCAGAGCAAATTCAGTTGTAAAAAAAAAAACAAAAAAAAACAAAGATCATGACAAGTCAGGTAAAAAATGCTAAATAAAATGTCTTAAACCTTTCATTCACTAGTAAGCACTGTGATTGCTCACACATAACACTGTTACACTCAGCAAGGATGGAAAAGAGCTGACATTGAAACAAGGGGGAGAAAAAGTTAATTTACCAGACTTGTCCCGAAATCTTGTCATGCTGCTCTCCTGATGCATTACTTTGAGGGTTTGAACCTGCTACTTTCAGCTTATCTCTGTCAGGGATCTGCTCTTCTCTGGTTTTGTTTTTCAGTCCAGTCACATGGAGCTGGGTGCTGGCAGGGCTCTCGACACCATTGGTCATCTCGAATGTGTTCTGCTTTAAATGCATGAAAAAAGAGACAAGAAAAGAAATAACATTCTATAGAAACAATGTTTAGCACTGAAATGTAATGTGGGCCAGGGACCCACCTATGAATCCTAAAACTATCAAAAAGGAAAGCAGAAGCCAGAAAACATGCATCTAATTAGCAGTAAAGATAAATAAAATGAAGCCAAATGTTGAACTAAATGATCTCAATTTTGGCTGCAGTGATTCATGGGATTTGTTTTACACTTGAGTGAATTATTGTTAATTTAACTGATGTCTCATTACTTTTGCCCCTGGCTTCCTGCATAACTCCCCCTTTGCATCTTGTTGTGCTCTCTGCCACTCTGATTCAAGTCTCTCCTGATCCCGCTGGTATTGCTTCTGAAAAAAAACAAGCATTTGAACATTTTAATGTTGCTTCACACTTTAGATAAAGATTAATGAGATTAACGAGGAGTGTCCCGTGTTGGGGAAAAAAAAAAAAAAAAGAGTCTTCACCTGTAGGAGGCGCTCCTGCTCTTCCTGCCACTTCTCCTGACGCCTTCGATCCTCCTCACGGTCCCACGACCAGCTGGATGAGGAGGGGCTGAGGGATGGCACCTGGAGCTGGTGATGCACAAACAGACTGTGGGCTCAAACATGATCACAGTGCAGCACACAAACTCTCTCAACACACACACACACGCACGCGCATAACTTATGTTTGAACATGCATACAAACATCCTTTGATCAAGCAGGGTGGTAACTTACATCCGATATTGCAGATTCTGAACCTCCTGTGTGAGAAAATAACAGGTCAGCAGAGAGAACCCAATACAGTAGTCCTAAAGATAATCAAATTGTGTTCTAATGTCATAGGTCACACATACACCATACAAAGGCTGGGGAAACATTAGAAGACTTTTGAAATGCACTGGATCACACAATGGATTATATATATTCATCTATCATGTATTTTGTCTTTGCCTGATTTCGCACTAGATAACTTACAGACTACACACTTTACTTTGTTTATCCTGCTGACCCCTGACAAATGTTTAGCAGCATCTAGCTATGTAGTACTAAAACTTGCTGTATCCAGAAACAGTATCAACATGAACTGTGCAGTTTCATTGCCTCCACAGCTGGAGGTTAGCAGGACACTTTAAGTATAATTCAATTTTATTTATAGTATCAAATCATAAGTTATCTCAAGACACTTTACAGAAATAGGTCTAGAAATAGGTCTAGACCACACTATAATTTACAAAAGACTTATTTTCCAAAATGTCAAACAATGGCTATAAAAAAAGAAGAATGTTGTGAATACAATATACAAGTGAATTATACAGCCTCGCTAGATGCCTTAGTGGCTACAAAACAATGTTTGAAACAAACGACTTGGAGAAAATAAAAGCAATTGTTACTTTGCTCTTTGTTGAGCTTTACCTGCAGGGCTGGCTCAAATATTTGGTCATAACTATCAAATGTCACATGGTTCACACGTGGCGTAAGAGGTCTACAGATCTTAACTACTCTCATCTACCCACAGACTAGACGTGACCAAGGATCAGCAAGTCTATATGTAAATCAGCACACTAATCTGCTAGCGTCTCCCCAGCCTAAAGATACTGCAGACACATACTGCAGACACATACTGAGAAATAAACAGTTGAGCAAAGAGTTAAGCATGCCATAGCGAATTAAACAAGGGTATTCACACGCTGCAGACAACACAAATCAGCTTTGTTCATTTGTTGATGATGCTCCACACAACCACTAGCTTGTTGCTCAGTGCACGGTTAAGAAAAACACCACACGGTGCAAACATTTACCACACAAGTAAACCCAGGAGCTGAATCCTGCAGAGCCTGATGAGAGAAGCCATTGTAGTGGGACACACATCAGATTCATTAACAACCACAAAGGACAGCATTACAAATCAGTCATGGTGAAAAAGATTTACAAAGTTGCCAATTAAAAATGACAACCCATTAACACAAAGAACATCAGTAAAAGCATCTGATGCACAGCACATATGGTATATTGTAGACGTGATCAGTGCTGTCAGCTCTGTGGTTGCTAGGTAAAGTTGCGCCAAGACAAGCATCATTTTTTTTGCCCCAGTTTGCAAAAAACATGAATACTGTAGCTTTTTTGATAAAGACATACAGAACATTCACAGTATTTCACAGATATACTACATGTTTAATAGTTTGTAGTCAGGCTGCAGTCTGAAGTTATGGTGGTACTAAAGTAAAAGTTCTCATATAATCACTGCATTTTCTGATTCCTTTAATTAGCAGCTCCCTTCTTTTGAAAACCTTAAAATCTCTTTTAATGTATACCCAACAATTAACCAAGCCAAGCACCAGCCACCAAAGCTGCTACGCAATGAGTCAAACTGGAATTTTACCTTTCTGTTTGAAAAATTCTGCCCTCCTTTTCTGATTTTTCATACTAATATTACTATGATCTACACGAAGAGGAAGGACGGTTAAGGTGAGAAATTACAAAAGTACATACTGATTTATTAAGGATTTATTCTTAAAAAAGGAGATGTTTGTCATGCATTTTGGCCATTATAGACTTTTATTATTGTTATTACCTTTATTTCTGGCTGTCCTGTGGTTGTCAGGAAGCTCTCCATGCATGATTTTACCTTGTAAAACCTGGGAAAGAACACCTGATGAGCACCATGTATTAAGCCACACTATCAGAAGCTGCATCCATTTTTAGATTTGAATGGATAACTGACTAAAAAATTGCTCACATTGTCTGTCTGCCCATTGAGGTTCCTGACTGTGGTTTCTGTAGATGCACCACTGTTGGCATGGTGATCAGGGCAACCTATCAGGCCAGGCGCTGCGGCAGTCAGATTGAGGGTCACCCTGCTCTGGCCTGACTGGTTAGGATGACTCCCCTCACTGGTGCTCCAATCTAATTAAAATAACCAGCCATCGAAACTACTGTAAGGCCACGCTGTGTTTGTGACCAATGGTTAGAAGTTAGACGTCAAATTATCACAAATAATTAAGGTGGTGAAATACAAGACAAGTCTTCTTTTCGGCTCATTATCTACCCTTGTTGCCATAGCGCCGAATGTCCATGGTCAGGCTGCCGGTTTGAAGGGAGGATGTCATTTTGTCCTTCCACTGGTTGTAGTTCATGTGTGCCACAGCAACTCCATTAACAGTCACAATCTCATCGTCCACACACAGCTGGCAAAGCTCCGCTGGACTGCCTGAGGAGGGAGGGGCAGACGTCAGGGAAATGAAAAAAGATGACAGCAAAACATTTAAAAAATAAATAAATAAATAAATAAAGGTTCCAGCTTCAGAAATTATTTGTATAGCACAAACTGAGCTGTAGTATTGAGGACAAGGTTGCTTTTCCAAGTTGAAAAGTAGGCCAGTAAGCCACAACTACAGAGACACCTCCTCGCTCACTTCTAATTAAATATTCATGGGTCGTTCATTTTCTTGGTGGTTTTGTAGTTTTATGCATGTAAAATAAATGCACACAAAATAAACCATAACATCCGATTTCACTGTTCATGTATGCCGTTATTCTCATCTGTTCGGGTAGTCAAAATCTATTTCTCTTTTTTAGCTTTTTTACTCCTTTTCAGCCACATGAGAAACTGCTTTGTCTTAGCTGCCAACAAATTGTCTCAGGAACATCATTTTTGCATTCAATAGTGACAATTTATCTATGAACTGTCTGCGCAAATACTTGTCAGTGTCTTGAATTACTGCTCTTTTTGTAAGAGCAGGGTGTTAGAACAAATTCCCTCTTGGAGAAGCAAAAATTGATTGAGAGCACAATGTAGCACTGCCATGCCTGTCACTAAAAATGTCCTTCCACAATACAATGTTCAAAGCAAAGAGTCAACACTATGGCAGACTAACCATGAATGTAACCATACATTTCAGTGAAAAATATAGCAAAAGCCTTACCAGGTTGAATGAATTTGACTCTCACCCCTGTGGAGTCCCAATGAGTCTCGAAACCAAAGTCTGTTCTACTGTTGGGTTTAAGAGCAAGGCTCACTCTCATGTCACTGTGATCCACCTGAAAACACACACACACACACACACACACACACACACACACACACACACAGTGACACCCTCTGATCCAATGTCCTGTGCTTCCTGGTGGAAACTAGATGCTTCCTGGGCCTGCTACACAAATACAGTAAGGGATACACACCGAGGGACAGGGACGTGCACAGACATTTTGGACAGCAGGGGCTCAAGGGAAAAAAAAAAAAAAGACTAATAGTTAATGAATAATTGTTTACCACTATTTGAAATTTAAACAAAACATTAAATATATTAACAACTCTGACTACCTTACCAATTTGTCTTATTTCCCTTACGCAGTTGTTTAATAGATTTAATAAATACTCAACAAAATAACCAGTTCACACAGATACTTTTTAGTATTCATCAGGTTAATAAAACAGCAAAGGAAACTCTGCCACAATGTGCATGTTTTCTATGCTACTAGTTTCAAGTATATATTTAGAATAGGTGACTGACTGCACTAAGGAGAGGGACATAGTTTTGTTTATTTTGCAAATGGCAATAAATCATTTTAAATCTTTTAGTGTTATTGGAATAAATAAAAAACATCAAAAAAATCTCTTTGAAAAATCTCAAAACTCTTCACAACTCAAAAAGGCTGCAATTTTGTTAATTTTACAGGAAAAAACACTGCACCAATAATGAAAAACACCGGTATTATTAGATGAGGAGCCTACGATCCAAATGATAAAGTTACTGTTTAATGCAGGACACTTTTTTTCATGTTGTGGTCAATTTAGAGATTTTGGTCTATTTTGCTTCCATGTCTTCTTTTACTCTTATGGAAATAAAACGTACAAAATGCACATTTAGATGGTATTTGTTTTAGGCTGCATCTGTAGATTTCTTCTAAATGAAGATACATATTTAAACCTAACATTTAAGGGGGAAAGGCTCTTAACTCATTAACTGGGGAAGTTCTGTGCTGATATGTTTTAGTTATTGTATATCCTGTTCACCTGCAGTGCCTTGTCAAATGTATGCAAATTAGCACATTTTAATTAGTTAACGCCTAATTTGCATGTCAATGTGGTGATTGTAATGACGTTATTTGACACAGACTTTACTGTAGCTGTTCACCTGGAGTGTCTCCATTAAGTACAGTACAGTAGCCTGTAGGGCCATGATGCCTCAGCTAAACCTTAGCTAACTTATTACATAAGCTAGTAGCTCATGCATGTTAGCAAGATAGAAGCACATGCATCCAGAAAAAAGGGCACTTTCTCTCGAGGAAGAAAAAAGGGCAGGTGCTCAAGCCCCTTTTGATGTCTATGTGTGCACGTGCCTGCCGAGGGACCAGTTTATTATGTACACAATCTATAATCATCACGGCAGCCCTGCAACAATTGCCATCTTTGTGAAGTCTAATGTTCTCAGAGTATTTATTAGAAGGATAGTCTATATCCACAACGCTCCACTCCTCCCATTGCTCCGGTGTCGCCGGAAATTGCGCCGGATGTCAACTCTTTTCGGCCGGAGGTCCGTTACCTTCCACTTTCTTTGTGTTGCAATTTTAAACTCTGGTCGATTTATGAGGACTATAGTTAACTGCTCCTCAGATCTCTGCAGGGTAAATCCAAACAGCTAGCTAGACTATCTGTCCAATCTGAGTTTTCTGTTGCACGACTAAAACAACTTTTGAACGTACAAGTTCCACCAAAACAAGTTCCTTCCTGAGGCTATTTTGCAGCGGCACCGTGGCTCCGTGAGGTGCTTAGCACCTCCCAAGACGATTGTGATTGGTTTAAAGAAATGCCAATAAACCAGAGCACGTTTTTTCTCCCATCCCGCAATGTTGTGTGGACTAGCCAGACCCTCCTCCGCAGCACTGTGAAGGAAGGTCTGACAACGTGAGACTATTCGAAGGATAACCCCTTGCGATGAATCATCTAATTTTAGAGAGACAATTCTCATTCCCCAAGACAATTACAGAAAATACAAAAACACAAACTACATTCACACATCCACACAACACTCCCAAGCCTAACTACTCCAACACTGACTGGTTTGGTTTTGTTGTCAGAGATGCTGATTCAATACATAAATGTTTGTGCCCTTAGCTAATGGTGGTCCAGCTAAGGCGTTTCTTCAACCCTCACATATATACACAAATACGTAGAGCAGAATATTAAAAGACACATAATACATAGTGTCAAAAAGTGAAGATTATTAGCTTCAAAAATATAAGATAGTGGTGACAGAGTATATGCACTCTGTCACAACAGTGATGCAGTATATTTTAGGGCTAGTACTGTTCAACAGCCCTGCACACAGGTGTTTTCACTTACTCTGTTGATTAGAGGCTGAGTCACCTGTGTGGGTGAAGGAAGACAATGTGTTAACTTTAGCGTTATTCACCACATCATCTTAAGTTTGACTTGCTATTTCAAAATATTACTATTTTTGTCTGTTCTACTTATATCATAATTAGTAAGCCATTTCAATAAGAGCCAAACAATTACAACATAAATTCCAGATATTGTTTCTCCTCTGAATGCCTCTGTTCATGACAGCTCAGGCAGTGAAAACCCATGAGTCGTGTTTATTTATTTGCCTAAACTTCTTTACAATTGGTAATTTTTTAAGTCACAAAATATATCAGCAGATATTAATCAGTGCCTGATCACTTCTCCAAGTAAAAATTGCTTGAAATACTTGGAAAAGTGATTATTTTTCCATCCATTTGCCCATGTTCCTCTAATCCAATTTTGGCTTATTTAGTTTTTCTATTGATCAACGGGCACCGGACTGAAATTAAACTGATTTGATAATCCCTGATTATAAAAAGAGTACAGTTTGATCAAACGTAATTGTATCCTAAATTCAAACATTACAACTTTCACCAAGTTGCATCAATATACACAAATACTGTGTGCTGAAAAATAATCCAACATACCTTTGGGAGGTCAATGCTTGCATCAGATGGGAGAGTCAAGCTTTTGTTGTGGTGGGTCTGCAGGTTTGAATAAGGCTGCGGTAGTAGCTGGGTTTGGGTGTAGGGCTGATGGTGGTAGCCATCGGTCTGGAAGGCGGTCGGCCTGGAGACGGAGGCACCTTGCACCTTCTCGCCCTGTTCTGTAACATTCTGTTTCGCCTGGTTAGCTTTCTTCTGCTGACCCTTCAGATCGGTCACAGTCTGTCTTTTGAGAGAAGATTTGGTAGTTGGAGAAAGAGATTCCTCTTGCTCACTTTTCAACAGCAGACCCTGGTTGTCTACCTGAAGGTTAACAAAAACAAGATGTGCTCAAAAAGGACAGTACAGATACATTTCATTGCAGCATTGATGTATGACTGTGCTGAATGTCTATAACCAATAGACAAATCTAGTATTGAGTCAACACTGCTCACAATGGTGCAGCTGCGTTTTTATTATTGATTAGAGTAATCCAAAAAAACAAAACACACACACTTCATTAACTAGCTTGAGCCTATTTGACCGTCCCTATGCACCCATCTAAGCACTAACCTTCCACTAAGATTAGACTAATTATAACCATCCAGACTGCAAAATAATATCAGCAGGTGGCAGGCCCTGCTACTTTAAAAGCTCCGACACCAATTGCAATTTTCACAGAGAGACACAGACCTGCTGTTTATCTCCGTCCCACCACTATATGCATCATTGTAATCACCAGCATTTTGAGAGCGCCTTGATTTCAAAATTAGACACATTTCAGGATGTAAAGCCTGAATGAATTGTGGGGATGGGCTGTTGAAAGGTGACATTGTTGGTAAGATCTAAAAGTCTTAAAATCTATTAAAACAGAGTGTACCAGGTTTATTTGAGGGAAATAGAGGGGGAGGATGGTAGTCAAAAGTGCGCAACGCAACGGGTAGCGCTCCACCTAGGAAAACAATGTTCCGGCCAGCGCAGAGCGGTTTTACCACAGATCATGTGTAGGCGGCTTAACGTTTGCTAAGAAACTACAGTGCCCAGCTGTTTTAGGAAATTATTTAGCATTTATGAAAAAAACTAAATTATGTCTTTGTGACCCGTTTTTATTAAAGACCACCATTATTCTTTAAGTCAATACTATGACAGGAAACAACACAAGGTTTCCATTTTTTCCCCTTACTGTCTGGAGACCATTTGATTAATCTCCAATACATTCAAAGAAAACAGTGCTATAGCTTTGATAACCAATAAACTCACGTGGCACAGTCTCGGCAGCGAGGACACCCTGGACTGCTTGGTCCCAAAGGGCCTGGCTGTGATTGCAGAAGAGAGACGAGACGAGCCCTCGGACCTCCGGTAACCCCGAGGAAGGCTGGCTGAGCCAGACCACGACGCGGTTCTGAACAAGTACTTGTTGACTTCTGCAGCCTGCTGGACACTGCCTTGCTCCACAGCTGGTTCCCAAGATGTCTTCTGGCTCTCTTCCTGGGACTTGTAGTTCTGGTGGGGCAAGTCCTCCAGAGCATTAACTCCAGCCTGATTAACAGCACCAGGGCAGAAACTGGGAACTTTTGGATCAAGGCAGAACGGAAGTTCCTTGTGACTCAACATGGATTCAGTAGGATCCCTGGGCTGGAAAGGAGCTGGGCTGCCCTGCGCTTTGACTTGGGTCTGGGAGCTGAAAGGGCAGTCCCGAGAAGGGGTGGTAACTCCTGTTCCATCTGAAGCCAAGGAGGCAAAGTGGGTCTTCTCTCCCAGGACGATCCCATCAGAGGCAGGCATGGCTCCAACTGATGATCCCTGAGGATAAATAAGTAAACACTGGCTGGAGATCTGCCATGCAACTTTTTCCACCACAATTACAATGTCAACACAACCAGGTACATCTGTAAACGTACCTGAGTGTAGGATGAGTCGTGGGGGCTAAGTGGAGCCTTGGGGCTGAAAGGTGCCTCCGTGGCGTAGCTGCGGGCCAGCAGAGCCCGAGTACGTGGCCGGAGATCAGAGCTCAATGATTTTGCTGAAGGAGAGGTGGAGTAAGGACGAGGGGCAGGGTAATGCCTGCGTGGTGACTGCTGGTCTCTGGGGAATCAGCATGTAAGGAAAGAGGAGCCATGTAATATAGGAAGAAGCAAAGGTTGGGGGGGGGGTGTCATATTACATGAGTTGACTGTGGCGTAATGAACAGTTAACAAGCAAGGTCAGCGGCTTTTAATACAATCTTCAAATTAATTGTTAGTAGAAACAGGGTTTGGAAGTGTAAGCTCTAGAGTTCCCATTACAACTGTAGATGGAGCGTACCTCTTTAGCTGTCCGCCTTGTGCTTCGTTCTTCTCAAATTTAGCCAGAGCTCCATTGGTCATCTGGTTGATGACATGTTCTCTGTCCTGCGACTTCCTGCGGAGGTCAGACTTGCTGCTCCTGCGACGATTCTTCCACTTTGACAAGTCCTGAAACAAATGCACAGCCTGATACACCGTTGCTTGCATGCATGCAACTACAATGTAATGTCAATATCAATATTTTAAGGCTCAAAACATTTTCTTTGAAAGATTATACTCTAAAAAAACATTTGTCAAGATTGAAAATTAATTCTTGACCTTAGTTGACAAAACACAATCTCTACAAATCTTCCTCCGCACATAAAGTTGTGGCATTATAGATGTTCAAATTTCCAGTTTTCGAGGAACTTTCAGGACTATTAAGGACTGACGTTATCAAGGTAAAGAATAAACTCAATTTTGAAACCAACATGAAAAAAAAAAAAAAAAAAAAAGTCATTAAAGTGCTCATCTAAATTCCAATACTTTTCAAGACTTACATCGTGCCACTGAGCTTCACTGTCCTGGTCCACATCGTAGATGGTGTTCACATCAGGAACTTTACGCACAGGGTATACCATCGGGATATCACTGAGTGATTTGCTCCTGGTTCAGACAGACATGGAAATAAATAATGGATATGCAAGGAAAACAAAGATGGTATTTAAAAACACTGTACACCATGTAGCAGAACAAGCATGATGCATAGTGGACAAGCATGATGCAACACACACACACACACACACACACGGCAACAGATGTTGCTGTCTGGATAACAACAGCCATGACTTGTAACAAGTAATAGCAATGCTGTGGGCAACAGAGGATGTCAGCTGTGACATTCAAATAACTTAAAGCAGCATTTAGCAGGTGGTATATCAAAACTGTGACATAATTTGATGGGAGGAACCAAGACTGTGATTACAAACCATCCTGTAGTTTGTCATAAATTCCACTGAGAAGTCTCTGCCTATAAAATTAATAGTGGGAGGTATAACAAGTGCTTCATCTTTATGAAAAGGCAAATGTTTACAGCATAATTTTCTTTGGAGGCAAGCCGAATACAAACAGCACGCCCAGATGAAGCAGCAGCATAGCAGTTGTGGTTGGAGTGGTCTCCAGAAACCTTTGTCCGAAACTTTAGACTCACCAAATCCAGCCAGGGTTGACCTGAACTGGTCTCTCAGGTCTGACCTGCATTTGATATGCTCTACAGAACCAAAGAAACAGACACAAAGACTGATGAACGCCATTATATATCTAAATGTAAAGGCAACTGGTTTGACAAAAGTAACTAACAGCATAGTAACACATGATGAAGGCCACGCAGGACAAGGGGCTAAACCAAACGAAAAAAACATTATATAGAGAGGAGGAATTTAATAGATTACGTAGAGGCAAAAAGAGGCAATGTTCTTTATATACAACAAATATGGCTTCAGTACCACAGCTGTAATACAACCCTACTAAACACAAAAGATCTTGGCAGAAAGAATGTTTAATGCACAATATTTTAACTTTATTCTCCCACACCAAAGCAATATCCACACAAAGTAAAACTGGAAAACATAGCGCTGGCACAAAATGTGTTATGATTCTGTTATGGCTATCAAAGTATGACACAAGGCATGAGTCATCGGTTTAATCATTATGAAGTAATGAGTCACTCAGCATGATGCTGTTAAAAATGTCCTCACATCGTCAGCACTATAAAGAAAGGTGCCAGAGTAAATGACAGATAATACACCATGCAGTAGACAGGAGAACATTAATCAGCAACAGTATAAATTCAAAGCACATTTGGTTTTCCTGATAACTTCACAAAACATCTATTTGATCAACAGGGCAAAATTTGCATATCAGATTTAAAGTGCTCATATTATGCTCATTTTCAGGTTCATAAAATTGTATTTAGAGGTTGTATCAGAATAGGTTTATGTGGTTTAATTTTCGAAAAACACCATATGTTGTTGTACTGTACATTGCTGCAGTTCCTCTTTTCACCCTGTGTGTTGAGCTCTCTGTTTTAGCTACCGAGTGAGGCATCACACTTCTATTCCACCTTTGTTGGGAGTCGCACATGTGCAGTACCTAGGTAAGGACTACTAGCTAATCAGAAGCAGAGTATGAGGGTGTGCCACGCTAGCAGCTAGCCAACCCAGTCTCACGGCAGTTCGTGAAATGGTCACGTTATTTAATCTATTGATTCGTGTACACGGGCACGTTTTTCTCGTTTTTTTCGTGGTGGCCAGCACGAAAATGTAAACTAATGTATTTCAATGGGAAGCATATGTCGTGATCACAGCACGACTACGGTAGCGGTTAGTATGAAATGCCGAAAATCCGCGTAAAGAGGTTGGTTGGAGTGGTGGATGGATCAAACAACACAGGACTTTCACCCCGGAGACCGGGGATCGTGGCCCGCGTGTGACGTTTTGTTTCCCCGTTGTCATTATCCTAATCACAACCGTCGTCGTCGCGCATCCCCCGTGGCCGTCTCCCAGCGTGTGAGGTGTCCTTTCCCCGTTCTTTTCCTAAACCCAACCTCCGCCATCCCGTTATTGTCGCGCATCCCCCGCGGCCATCTCCCGGCATGTGACACGTCCTTTCCCGTTCATCTTTTCCTAAACCCAACCTCCGTATAGATGGTTCCTATTTCGTGCTGGCCACCACGAAAAAAACGAGATAAACGTGTTCTTGTACACGAATCAACAGATTAAAAATAACGTGACAATTTCACAAACTGCTGTGAGACTGTGTTGAGCTAGCAGCTAGGCGAGCATTATAACGTGTTACAAAGTGACACACGTTCGTCACAGAAGTAAAGGCTGGACTACAATAGAGCTGTTTGGAGCAGTTTGTGAACAGTGTTTTCGGTTGGAGATGGTAAGTCCCTTTGGGGTGGACTTTGGGCTTTTTCACTTTGGAAGCCTATTACATGCACAAAAAAAAGATATATAACACAATAAAGGAAAGGGAAAACGCCAAAAAGCTTAATATGAGCATTTTAAGTAGTTTGCTGATTGATTAGCTATTTGCAAATGCAAGAATAACAGGTGTACTTTGCCACTTTGGTACACAATGAGATAACAAGTAGGATGGTGTGTTAGAGCTTGTGTCAACAGTCTGTGCAGTTTGTGTGTTTGGGACTGCCTGTGCGCGCTCGGTGTGGATCTTCATGACAGTAGAGAACGTTCAGGCTTGGGGAGAGTTTCTTAGAAATGGTTTGGAGGCTCTCCAGATGTACCAGAGATGTTTTGTACTGCAGCAGATCTCACAAGCCAGGAAATGAAGTCAAACACTTCCTCGGAAGAACCCAAAGCTTTATGGCTACAGTCAAAGGAAGAAAAAAAAAAAAAAAAAAAAGCATAAAATGAGTATATTATTAACAGCCGACTTAAAAGTAACACAGGAAGTCTTCTAAAGAGAGAAACTTGGATAGAAATTTGCAAGATGTTGGGTTCTGCAGTTTTAGCTTACATCATCTTTCAAGTAGTGCTAGCTATTCCCATGTGCCTAGCAAACTAGGATTCAGTTTTCTGGTGTATTTAAGCTGGATTCAGTAACCACTATCTAATGCTATAGCCGAAAAATAATAACAGACAGAAGACATTTGAGCACATGCCATCATGTCACACAGCCAGTTACTTTAGCACAAAGAAGAAGCTTGTCAGATTTCACTTAAGTACGTACAGTAAGTCACACTCCAGCCATGTCATATTGTTTCTTTAAAAGTTATGAATATTTGCTGATCAAGCAATGCATCTGCAAACTTAAAACATTAACGCAAACAGCAACAGTACAACACGGCAGCTTCAGCTTCACCTTGTATTAGTGAATAAAGCATTTGTAAATCTTAAAGATTTCACACTTGCACGATCAGCCCTGCCTTGCTTCGTAGAGCAGTAAAAAACAGCCAACAGACCTTAAGCCTTGCATAATACGATACCAGGGTCTCCTCTGGGAGCCGAGGTAGATCGTCCGCACACGAGTCTCCTCTTCAGGTGTCCAATATCGGGGTAAGAAGCGGTCGTAGTTGGGGTTGTTTGATGTCTGATGAAGGGTCTGCTGCACTCGCCGGAAATACAAGTCATCTAGGACAGGATCTGCGTCAGTATAATCGTCGTCGGAGTCGTCCTCACATAGAGCTCTTAGGAAAAGCTCTTCATCAATGGCACACTCGGGAGGACACGCAGTGAGGTGGGGTTGAGGAGAGAAAGGGGCATCTTCAATGCTGCAGCAAAGAGCGGTATACCCACATCTATGTTTATGATGATCACACAGACATCACTTTGGATAAAGTAGTAACACCAAGTGTCACAGAAATTATCTCCGAGCTGCTCCAACGTGTTAAAAAAGCAGACGTGTGGCATGATTAATGCATGGAGGCAAATTCTCTGTTTTTTAGAGGATAAAGTTAGGGTTACACAATGCTTTTCAATTTCCAAGCAGTGGAGTGGTAGGTAATGTTGAGTAATAACGGAGCCAAGCAGAGCATCGACAACACGTTGGCCTGCCACATCAAATATTGGATGTCATCATCTACTTCTAAAAAAAATAAAAAATTGTTATTGTAATTTGTTGAGCAAGATTTGTTTAAAAAAAAGTTGACTGACAACATCACAAGAGATCCACTCATGTTTAACGTGCTGCTGTTTTCACAATACCAAACAAAACAGAAAAAGTTCTGATGCGATTATAGTTGAAAATAATGAAAAAAAGGCTTAAACATTATTAAAATATGAAACGAATTACGACCCTGTGTTTAGTCTACTTGTGAAGGCTGTGTTTATGAATGCATGCCTCTCCATCATTGTTTGGGCTTGGTGTGAAGAAAAAGTTATTTCAAGAAACTCCAAACTGCAGATCAGTCCATAACTGATTTGCCAACCTTGAAATTTGCTACAAAATGCCTTTCAACCAAGAACAATGTCATATTACTAATGATAGATATTATTTAACCCGGTTCTCTCATAGTATTTTTTACCACCTACAATATTAGAAAGACAGCAGTTTCCTTTACACTGTATGTTACTGTTGGACTCTGAAATAAAATGTTTTCTATGGTATGTATAAGATGAAATTCTACATAAAGGAGGGCAATACAAATAAACACAGAAAAGGTACACATTCTAATCCACTGAGGAATTGAATGTTAAAAGAAAAATCCTTTAGCAACTGTGGATGAGTGAGTTAGTGGCAGTAAGTGAACTCTCTCTGTACAGTAGCCGAAACATTTGCAGTACCTGGCGAGTGGACTAGCGCAGCCCCTTTCATTCTCTTCCCGTCCCTGTTTTCTCCGTAGGAGTGGCGGTGGAACATAAGCCTTGTTTTGTTGGGTTGAAGGCTGGGTGGGCTCCATCTTGAACACCTGCTCAGCTTCCGCGTCACTTCCACAACCTTGAGATCGCACAGACATGTGGAAAATGAGCAAGAGAAAAAAGATAAGTTTGGAGGACAAGGAAACTAAAACCAACTGGAAAGAAAACTGACTGAGCCTAAAAAAGGGTGTAAATATCAGAGAACATAAGAGAAGAACGTTTAGTGTGACTGAGTCTTCACACAGCCAAGTATTTGCCCTCTCCCATCACACAAACTTTTATCACCACAGTGTGGAACTTGCCACAGTCTAGAGACCAAGAGAGCAGACAAAATGACACTGAGTAGGAAGATCAGAATGTTGTTGATCCAACTAAATTTGGTTGATCATAATAACATATGGTTGTTGTAATTCACGAGTTTTTGAAAAATCCATTTCTGTTCTGGCATGTTCGTGCAGACTGACAGTAGAAGGTAGGTCTCAGGGAAAACAAATGTTTGTGGATAGGAAGTAATGTATTCCACTCAAGCAAAAGTTGGAACAGCAGTTTGTTCAGCAGGTTTAGCTTGCACAAAGAAAAACAGAAACTGGGCTGGCCACAGTGTTTGACTACCAAGGGATTTTAGCAAATTGCAGTGCATAAACTCTAACAAAAGGAACTCTCTTTTACAGCCAAACAAAAAGGAAGTCACACTTCAGGAGATTGTATGGAGAATGCACCGGTAAACATACTTTCATTGTTTGGGAGGACACCTCGGGAGTACAGAAAGTCGATGCTGTCGGCAGAGTTCCCCATCTTATAGCTCGGTCTGATGCGCCGACATTCCTCCCTCTCTGGGTCCCAGCACTCTTTCACATTACTGCCCTCATCTAGAGCCTAGATTTAGAAGGTGGGGTTAGTGTTAATAATAATAATAATAATAATAATAATAATAATAATAATAATAATAATAATAATAATAGATAAAGAACTACAACTGTGTAAAAGCCTAGAAGAGCAGCTCACCTTGGACAACGCCAACCCTAACAGCCCTTCAAAGGCCTTGAAGTTCAGCTGAGGACCACTGTAGAATGCGTCAAGGTGAGCCTTGCGACCCAACCAGTAGATTGTGATGAGAACCTGAGTGAACAAAGACAAGTAACCTACCACACACACAGCTTCCTTCCCCATCGCTGCTAAAAAGGAACCTGTAGGGTTTCCTATGAACTGAACTTATTTCAGCAGCCCGCCTGTTTTTCCTCACCTGTTATATCCCACCTACGGGTGGCTAAGGCACAACATGAAATGCCCACCCTGATCTAATTCGTCTTCAACTCAAAAGCCCAAACCACAGAGAGGGATTTCTGATGTTCAATAACTCCCTTATGAATTAAAGGCATACTATGTAACTTTCCCCTCTTTGGTTCCCCTACAGGTGGTCTCATTGGAACTACAGCCGCGTGAGCTGTAGTTCCAATGAGACAACCTGTAGGGGGACCAAAGAGGGGAAAGTTACATAGTATGCCTTTTACAGTTTGGCAGATTAGGATCTAGGCCAACATAAACAAAAAACGTTCTAACTACGGGTGTAACAACATCAATTTGGATCGATATTTCGATTCAATCAAGGATCCAATTTTATCGATACAAAGTGAAGATAGATACATATTGTCATCATTAAGATGCGTCTTTATTTTGAAATCCCACTTATATTTATTCTTTTTATTAAAAAGATTTAATTTAAAATGCCTGGAAGAGCTTAGTAATGAAATTGTCTGCGTTGCGTTAAATGGACTTAGTATGTATCGTCTCGTATCAGTCGCAGGCCCCTGAATTGAATCAAAATCGTATCGTGGTAGACTTTGGACAACGATTCTATATTTACTGATATCACAAAGAATCAATATATCGTATCGTGATAAAACGTATGATTTACACCCCTAGTTCTAACTACCGTAGTTAAAAAGACGTGACCCAACACATCAATGAAAAGGTTGCAATGAGTTACCCAACTAGAAATATACAGGGGAAAAACTGGCAACCCTGTCCCTAGAACTGCAACAAAAAATGGCCATCAGCATTGTACATAAGACTAGCATTTTACTTTTTCCAAGTAAACTGCTGCCAAGTGTGACACTGCCATTTTTCAGCCCCTCCCCTCTCATGCAGGTTGACAGATGCATGTACATCTGTGTCTGGCAACATTATGTTTTCAGTTACATCAGAGAGGAGGTTATGCTTTGAAAGACCTTGAGGAGTGCTCTGCATTTTAGAAACTTCTCAGAAGACAAACCACACAGATATTAAAAAGGATAATATATAATTAATACAGTATATAGTATACACTCACCGGCCACTTCATTAGGTATACCTGTACAACAGCTTTGCCATGAATTCTACTTTTATGAACTGTTGTATTTTCGGTTTTGAATCTTTATGCTTATGTAAAGCACTTTAAAATTCCCTTCATGTCTGAATTGTGTTATATAAATAAATTGCCCTGCAATCAAAACTGAACATTATTATCTTTGTAGAGGCAGAATGTATGGCAGAGTTGTTGTATTGGATCACAGATGGTACAAGTTAACCTAATGAAGTGGCAGGTGAGTGTACTCGTTTTAAGCTAAATGCTAATGTCAGCATGATAAGCAATTCCACATGATGATGTTAAGCAGATAGTGTTCACCATCTTAGTTAAGTGTGTTAGAATGATAATATTTTCTAATCTGCACTAACCACAAAGTACAGCTTAAGTGGTCAAATAAAATCAATAAATCAATCAAGCTGAGGCTGATGCGAATGTTATTTGTTTTACTGGTATTTGGGATTTGACACTAACATTTTGATGATGGACAGTGCTAGCTTTAAGCATGCTTAAAAATGTCATATCAAGTCTGCCAAAAAATGAGGGAATTCGTTTTTCCTTTTTACACACACACACACACACACACACACACGCACTGCACTTTCCCCACAGCATCAGCCACATGAAATACTGGTGAACAGAGGTATGTGGCCATGTAAGCTTAAAACACTATCCATGGGACCAAATGCTGTTGTCAGTCAGAAATACACCTGCCATTACTAAAGACAGTGAGTAAAGGCTTGTGAAATATGGACCTCTTCCTGACATGTAGTGTTTTACCATTTCAGCAAGCAAAGCGTTTTAGACAATTTATTTCTTATTTGCCTCAAGGCAAGGGATATTTTTTGACGGACGGCCTTTCTCCCTGGAAGAGCAGCAGCCTGTGTTGCAAAGGGATTATCCACAACACTACGTGTGAGAATTTCTCTATCTGTATCTTAAAGTCATTCTAGAGCGGTCAGCAGATTGCAAAAAGATTAGGGCTGTCAGCATTAACGCGTTAATCGCGATGGGATTAAGGGCCGAGCATAACGCGTTAATTTTTTTTTTTAATCGCATGTCGCCATTTATTAATTTATTTTCACTTCACTCGGCTTCGCGCTGTGCCCAACTACCATTTTGACCCTTTGCCATACTTCCTCGTAACACATCCTGCTGCTGAAGGCTGCAGGCATGATGGAGAAAGACAGCAGCAACACAATTCTGAATGGCGCTTTTTATTTTCCAAAACTCCCGGATGGGTCGAAAGCCATATGCATATTGTTTAAAGCCAAATTTAAATATCACCGAAGCTCGTCAAGCTTGAGCTACCACCTACGAGCTAAGCATAGTACAGTTAACGTGACTCAGGATGATGCTAGCAGGCTCAGGCAAAGCACTATTTTGGAGAGTGCTACTTGCCGACCTCTGGATGAAACCAAATCCCAAAAAAAATTACTACAGCTCTTGCAAAATGAGTGGCAACTAATTGCAGACCTGTCAGCATCGTAGAAGACTGTTCTTAAAGACTACGGTTGGCATGTTCTGACCCGTCTTATACATTGCCGTCGAGGGGGACAGTAGTTTCACGCATACACAGCCTGTACGACACGGAGAAAGCTGCCAAACTGGAACTGCTGCAAAGTGATGCAAGGTGATCACTGCGATTAAGAAAAATTAATCGTTAAACAGCCCTAAAAAAGATCCATTTCTGGCCCTTAAGAGATTTGAATAATTGAATAAATATTGTCTAGCACAATGCTAGTGAGATGAAAAAGATGAGAATTTAGAGTTCTAGCCATCATTGGTAGAGTAGCAATAGAACCTTATAAAGGGTTACTTTCACGTTTTTCAGCAGAAAGTATGTACAGAGAGCTACTATAATAAGCAGTTTTTCAAAAACAGGCAATTCTGTTGGCCATCTATGCCTGTTTGAATCACTGAAACTAAATTGGTGATAGTTTTCCCCTCATTTGTACAACCTGAGAGCAAACAAGCTGTGTTATGCAAGTCTTAAGCACCGGGACAGGATGTGTTCACTATTCTTTAATAGCTTGCCACCTACCTCGTGCCAAGGAAATCATTACACTACACAACAGGTCATCATAATTATTTCTATTTAATGGTGTTATTTGCCACGTATCATTTTATTTATCATTCATTATGTAGGAACCCTTAAATCTCTCACCAAGCCCTGTTAACATTGGCCTCACCCATGTTGTGCATTCTGGCATCAGCAGACACTTTCTGAATATCATCTACATTGAGATTAACTGAAAACTCGATAACTGTAATAATAAAACAGGATTATAAAACATCCCTCCAATTAATTTAAATATGTAGGGTGTATTCCACATTGCATCACTACTGTATGCAAAAACAGTGACGCTCAGCTCTGTTTTGCAACTCTAAAATGTTATGTATGAACAACTTTTAATTTTTTTATGTATCTGGTTGGAGACCTGCATGAACACTGTATTTCAATGGACGCAAATTGACCCTAATTGGTTAATTCAAAGAAAAATGCTACACCCATTTCAAAGAAAGAGCACTCTGACAAACAGCCTCATTACTGGGTCCGAGTTGTCAGCTATTGTGCGATTCTAATAAGGCTTCAACCAAAACAACCTCATAGGGCTTCGAAACATGCAAAATACCAGCAGTGCACACAAGCGTGTACACATACGGTACTCACATGTTCCACGAACACAAAGCACACACATAGTTGTAGCTGGGACAGACAAGTGTACAGATGCAGTTTAAAAAAAGCATAGAGATAAACATTAAGCTACATTTTAGCACAGACTAATAGCAGATTTTTGGGATAAACAGCCAAACTCAATCAACAAATCAACCCCCTTGACCATCATCACTCGGTTTCTTCATGCTGGTAGCATGTTGGCATCAACATCAGGAGCTGGAACCTGTGCGCTACAGCTACTGGTTTATTCTAACTGGGTTGATAAATAGGATGTTGACTATCTCACATGTACACCAGGTCAATGCAGTGGCAGTGTTAGGGGACATTTACTAGTAAAAGGGAGCATGACAGAGTTGTTTAAGGTTTTAAAACTTACTGGCCAAGAGAGGGAATGAGGAAAATATATGATTGATAGAAAAAAAAAAAAAAAACATTTGAGGAGAATAATTAGAGCAGTCAATTCTAGTCAAACTTACATTTTTGAGTCTTCTGTTGCTTTCATCTCGCCTAAAATAAATAAAGATAAATATTGACAGAATAGTGATATAATAGTGGTTAATGCTGCAATTTACAGTACAACTGCACATAGTTGACATCTCACACACAACTACAGTGACATCTCAAGCCTTCTCATTTGCAATGCTCTACTAATCAGCTACTTATCAGAATTTATACAGGCTATCAACTCATATAGCAGCAGCTTGTCGCCAGGCAAAGCTCACACCTTTAGAAATGCAAAGCAGCTGTGAGACTTAAACTATAAACCCTACTTTTTCAGCACAGCTATTGCAGTAAAAAAATACCTCAGTCTTTAATGTGCTCAACATAGCCAATACAGAAAACATACAGCCCCTCCACCGTCATATTAGTCATGTGAGTTGACCTTCAGAAATCAAGGTGTGCTTCTCTTCTGTGCTGGAATGAGCACCTGTAGCTTTAGGTAGTTTTACACTTACACTTAACCTGACATGACACGGCTTCTGTGAGACAACTGTACTGTACCTGACAGTTGCACGAGTGGACAGGTCCTGCAGGTCTCCTGGATGAAACAGCTGAGACACATTCAGTCCCAGTTTCCCACAGGCTTTCAGGAATACATTCACATTATCCTGCAGATTAAAATGACAAGACAGCCAAATGAGTGCACGTAGAAAACTGTTCCCTGTAACATTATGCTCGCTTAAAAGACAAGTTTCCTCTGTTAGCAGCTAGCCAATTCGCCCTATTTGAGACTCTCGTCCACTGCATCAGATCCCAAACAATGACACTACCTTGGTAGCATCAGATAAACGTTAGCTAAGCAAATCGATACTTTAAGAAGTGAAAATTGAGAGCTGAGAAGAGGATAATTTAGCTCAACGTTGTCAGTTTCTACTTAGCTATTGTTATTACAGCCAATTGTGAAAGTTCCGATTCTTTTTGAAAAGAAGTCATTTTAGGTACACCATATATTTAGGCTCTCTCACTTCGATAGGGAGGGTTAGACAATTAACGCTTTGGCCGCCTCTAGTGGCAATTAGACAAACTGCTGGGTGATGTCAAGTCATGTGTAAAGTGATACACAGAATGCACTTTTTTTTTTTTTTTTTTTTTTTTTTTAAAATAGGAATATTCATAATGATTCAAAACTTTGTCCAATAGGCACTTTTTACATATAATCGGAGTTCCAATTACCTTGTAAAGATAATAAATCTACTGAAAATATAAAAGAAGCTTAATATTCACTGTGATTAATTACCAATGTCAATTAAGGTTCAAAGTTCTACAAACTGGATATTTATTCTGAACTTATTTAAATGGCTGCTTGAGGCTAAATAAAAATCAATGTAAACATGTAAGTCAGCAGTAATATAAAGTATATTTAATTTGTAGTTGCTGGTAAAAACATGCAAAATAGCCAGTATGTTCCTTTAGGATGTCAAAGTAACTGCTGATTGTCTGCTGCATCTGCATCTCACACCCCACCATCACCACCTTCAGTCCAGCATTTCTTGGCCCCTGATGAGAGCTTGCAATTGATTTATTTGCGCAGTTTTGGAAATTATACTTGTATGAAGCCATCAAAAACACAGCCTGAAGCCAAAATAGAAATCTGCATTTGTATCTATGCCGGGGTTGTTTTTATATATATATATATATATATATATATATATATATATATATATATATATATATATATATATAATATATATATATATATATATATATATATATATATATATATATATATATATATATATATATATATATATATATATATATATATAAATAAATATATATTTTTTTTTTTATTTTATTTTTTTTTTTTACATATTTAGCAGTTGTCGCACTGAAATGCCGTTTCAGGACTGCGGCAACACCGTCTTTCAGTGCCTTAAACAGGAAACCACACAATGTGTCAAAACTTCCTGGCTAGCAGGTGCCTTCTTACAGACAGAAACAGAGACAGAGAGAGACAGAGACTCACCAGGCCAGCGATGGGAGTAGAAAGCCTGTTTACTCTCTTAATGATGCCAGGTTTCAACTGGTTGATCAAGCTATAAAAAGGGAAAACAAATTAGCAAACAGTTTCCATATATTCCAGGTTGATGTTGAACATATTTGAGAACCAATATATTGTATCATAAGGGTCCCATTCCACAAAAGCTAAAAAGATTTGGGCTAATAAACGCAGACTTTCACTTCCAATAAAGAAATTATATTTAAAAAGAAATGCAAAAAAAAAAAAAACACTTGCTTATAAATCAGTTTGATTGCATCTTAGACAAAAGAAACAAGAGCTTTAAGCTAACTTCTTGGCGAACCTGCTAGCCTTAAACTTGTTATAAAAGTCAGTGGTTATTTAGAGGAAGAAAATGGCTACTTCTTACACTCCACAGAAGATACAGAAGAGTTGGTGGGAAAAAGGTGTCTGATGGTCTGTATTACATGCAATTTTAATTCTTGGGATATGAATTGTTGTTTGATACCTAAACTTAAAAGGCATGTTTTGAGATACGGAGTGCAGTGACAGAGTGTAATTTAGGATACGACTATTTCTAAGTTCATCCAGGGCTGCTGCCTGCTGCTGAAGCCAAACTGGCAAATTAGCCTGCCTGACTACACTAACCATAGGTTTGCCATCGTTTGACTTGAATTCAATTCTCTGAAATTAAAATGTGACATTGTAAAAGGTTTGTGTATCATTACTCACTCGCACAGCAGGACTCCGTTCTCTAAGGCAGCACGGAAATCGTTGCAACCAAACGATTTTCCAGTCACTTCCTAAAAAACAAAACAGGTTATTTTTTTGCTTTCTGTATTTAACTAGTGAGATTTATGTTTCTTTCAAATACACACCTGGAGGTCCAACACAGTCTCAACAGTTGAACCTAAAAAGCGATGAACACTTTTCCTACATTTTACCTAAAACCATGCATGTGTTGCTGCATGTGTTGCTGCATATACATTATTATATATAGTTATTTTAACTATGATGCTCAAGTACTGTGATGGCACATTTGAGTGGATGTCTGTAAATCCAAACAGCCAACTGAGAAACACCAGTCACATCAATAGGATTTTATACTAAAACCTGATATATTGATTGACATTAGCTTTTATCATTAGCTAATACCCATTAGCATACTGGTATGGTATACATGTCAGCCGACAGAAACAAGAAATCCCAAAGATAGGTTTAAACAGTTTTCAGAGTTTGTCCACCATACAGTGCTGACAAGTTTATTTTTCAACTGTAAAACATCCCTCTCTATGTGTATGCACCATCACAAATCTTATAAAAAAAAAAAAAAAAAAATTGCTTAAACCCTCAAATATGGATACCAGCCCTTAAAAAGTCCTGCTATATTTTATACAGCTCCAGCATGTTGCCAATAGCTTCACAAACGGCTTTAGTGTTAACACAAGTAAGAGTAAACATTCATAGTAGTACTGAACTGGAGAAAACAACAACAGTTTGTAAACTGCAGTGTGGTTGCTACTGTGTTAAAAGTATTTTTAATCCAACAGTTTGGTTCAACTGTTGAGGAACGAGTTGGTCCTTTATGCACTCCTGGTAAAACACACACAAGCTGTTAAGTGGCTGGTAGTGGAAACAACTATGGTAAAAAAAGAAAGAAAATAGGAAAACAAGGTCCTGGTTGAAGTTACTTGAAGTAATTCATTAGCCCACAGTGCAAGCATTTGCCTGTTGTTCTCAACAGTAAAATAGAGTAAATTAAGTGAGCTGGATACCATTTCAGCTAAAAGAAATCATCCTATCCCTCAACTACTGCACAAAAGCAAGGCTCTATACAAATAATCGCAAAATATCTAGCAAGCAAAACAGTGGGCTATAAAAAAATGAATGTATATTAACAAGCATCCTGACAAAAACAGCAAATATGTTTTTGATCAAAACAAAGAATACAACATAACCTAAATGGTTTTACATGGCACAACAAGCACAAGGCAAAGCAGGCTTTGTAACGAGGACATAAAAATGAGGCTATTAAGATTCGGCTACATAACTAATAGAGGGCCCCAAAAGGCTATTCTTCTCACTAATTAGTCCCCCCAGGAATCCACAATCACAATTCATTTTTGGTAGAACTGGGCACCAGGCACAGAGCGGAGGCTTCTCAGTGGAATCAGGAGGACAATGCAGTGCCAGGTTAACGCAATAAAACACAATCATGTGGTCAACATACTGTCTGTTCTACAGCAACACAACTTTAATTGGTCATTTCAATCAACAACTGTCCCTATGAAACCACAGACTCAATGGATTTCAGCCATGTGCTCTTATGTGTGACTTGCAAACTTCTCTACAAAGCTTAATTTGTTAAAATCCAAAAGGATCAAACGAGGCAATTATCTTACCTGCAATGTAAACACAGGCATCATTACTGAATCTGTGATCCAGTTCTAACGCGTAGTCTATAATGTAACATTTACGATCGATTCACCTGCAACTATTTTGATAATTAAATATTCATTAATAATTTTTTACCAAGCATTTGTACCAAGCCTTTGTTAGTTCCAGCTTCTCAAATGTGAGGATCTGAAGTTTTTCTGTGTCACACATGAAAGAAACCATTTTGGACTTTTGATCAGATAAAACAAGAAGAAGATGTCACCTTGGCCCCCAAAAAATTATAACTAGCATTTTTAGCTATTTTATGATATTTTATAGACAAAGCAAATAATGGAGCAACTAATTGGCAGATTAATCGATAATAGAAGTAATTGTATTCAAAATAGGTAAATTGCACTACATTTAAGAGACAAATTCCTCTGGTTCAGGATATGGCGGGCATAACATAGAAGGACACCAGCCTATACTGTAAATTGGACTGTGCTATTTCACCAGAAACTAAATGGCCTGTTAACACAATGTGGTAGAGGCCAATTCAATCCAAGGACGCATATTACCCTGCAATCTGTAACACTGAATATTAGTGCCAACGCATTCCCGATGTTGTTTGGCACAAGGGAGAGTTTATGACACCATTTCCTTAAAAGCAACACACACACACACACACACACACACACACACACACAGGACAGAAATCTAAAAATGAGACGCAACTGACATTAATGGTCTAATTTACAGTTGGTCAACATTCAGTGCCCACAGTCTACAGTTGTATTCTAGTTTTTGTATTCTAGTTGTATGTATTGGTTATGATTTAAGGATTACAACTTCAACAATGTTTGGACAGGAGCAGTCTGTAACAACCTAGAAAATGGATTGTTATGAAAACCACATCTTCCACAGTGCGTGCATGCCTACACCACTTCTCAGTGGACAAAGAACAGGCCTCACAGTGTTAGACTTCTCTCTTAAACATCACCTAATTATCTGCCTTTCTTCCATGTGCATTCCTCTCTCTCAGGTCCTGCAGTCAAATCATTTTTATCAGTGCAACCACAGAAGATTCTCACATAGGACGCTCTGTGTCAGGAGGCACTTACTACACTTATCGGATTCTTATCGAAGAATATTTTGCATTTGAACTCTGATAAGTCTGTAAAATTAGTGTATGAGTGTTGAGTGGGAGGCATTTAAAATATGAGTGTCAGCATCAACTGTTTTTATGTAGTTAAAGTCCTTATGATAATTTTAATTTTCATTGCTGAAATGTCTGCCTCTGACTAATATAAAACATTTCCTGTCTCCACAAGGGGTTAAATGACTGACTACTGACTAGCCAAATCTTCATGGGTGTTTGCACAGGATTAAGTGTAGAGGAGCACAAACAAACAAACAAACAAACAAATAAAACACAGATGAAAGTGAACCATGTACCTCAATCCAGCGTTGAGCCTCGTTGAACGCGTCTGCACAGCTGACACTGGTCTGCTGGCGCCACTCCATCGTTAATCTTCCAAACAAGCAAAATGCACAACTCTAATGAAAGGGAAGAGGTCACATTTAGTTAAACTCATTCATTATGGAGCGACCACGCCGTGAGCCACCATCGTGCTCAGCAAATAAGTTAAATTAATGTCAACAAACAAGAGTAAAAGTCAAGCAATTTGATTTAAAAAGAGATATTTTTTAAATAGCTGCTTGTTCAGTCACCTTGTGCTGTGTGTGGCTGCTCACCGGTGAAAGTTCTCTGCTAATTGATCACCGGACACTCCGCACTTCTGCCACCGACTTTCCATCACTGACAAGTTCCGCTTATTGGTTAAAGTGGAGGGGAAGGTCTCCGCCCACTTCAAAACTACATGCAAAATGTTTGAGCCTTGAGCTGAAGTGAAACCGAGAGGAAACGAGAGGAACCGAGTGGAGCAGAGTCTCATCGCCCCTCTGGTGGCCTGTCGGTGTGTCACTGTGTTCACACAGGCTAACTGTAGTAGGCTACACAGGGCCGCAGCACGTTTATTTAAGCACCTTTCAAACAGGCAATTGATAGTGCCTTACACAAATTTAAAACAAATGGATACAAGATAAAGTTGAAAAAATTTACTAAAATATTACACCATGAATACATTTATTGTGCAGCAATAAGTTGCCCCAAATAAAATAAAATAATAAAAATGCAATAGAGAAAGTAATATCATCAAAGACAGTCAGCACTTTTTAACATAGATTTTAGTCCCAATATAATAACAAATCTAAACTGTGTTTAATGGGTGGAATTTTCAGATAGCCTAAATATGAACATTTGGTGCCTCAAAGAGTTGTCCATACTCCCAGGAATAACATTCTGGTGGAGAAATGCTGAATTCTAAATTTACTTATTTATTTATTTACGTACTTGTTCTTGACCTTAAAGTAGTGATGTTTTAATAAATTGTCTTAAATACTGAAGTGATCCTATCGTTCGTTTTAGTTTTTTATTGTAAAGTGTGGGCTTACTACAACCCCAAAGTTGCTACAACCTACAGAGAAAAACACAGAAGACATGTCCTCAATAGTATAGCCCTGTCTAAATATGACCAATAAAACTAAATAGCCTACTTGATTTTTTGTGACTTCTGCATCTGAGATAATAAATGACAAACTGCCTGCACCCAGGGGCGTAGCACAAAATTCTGGGCCCTGTAGAAAGGCATTTTCTATGGGCCCCTCCCCGTATCCACAGCTATTCATTCTAGCATCTTTTTGAGCCCTCCTCACATGAGGGCCCTGGGTACTCAGTCCCCTTTTCCCGCCTAGTCCGATGCCCCTGCCTGCACCCAGTTGTTGTTTGGTGAACATTCAGTGGCCTTAGCTGAGCTTAGTTCCTCTATCTCACTGCTGCCATTATGGCATGTTGAAATGTAAGAAGCGTTGTGTAACACATTAACTTCAGAGGATGACGAGCATTTAAATGGCAAATGTGCCAAATAAAATGTTTACATAAGCTACAGATAGAGAAACAACCTGCTTCTGTCTCTTCTTAATTTCGATCATAGCCACATCCTCTGTCCTCCCCTGTAAAGATATAGCAGCAGCATGATAACTCATGCAAAATATGAGTGCGTATGAGCCCTTTTTTTCAAGGGCAGGTCTCTTCACTCTCTTGCCTTTTATATTGAAGTGATGAAGGATGGCCTGTGACGATTTAATTTTCACACTTGAGCTGCATATGTCTATGAATAGAATATTGTTTTTCTTTTGTAGTCTTTTTACACATTTGACACCAAGGCATAATAAGAATATGGTGGGGAGGCTTCATCTTGTATTACAGCACATGCTCACTCCAATCCAATTTCCTGCCAAATGCCCAAAGAGGTGCACTATATGGGGAACAAGGGCGGTGATGGAATCACAGAATTTAAAAGTAAAATGAGGTGCAGAGGTGTAGTACACTGTAGAACATTTTATGAGATGCATATTAAGATCACAGAGAACATTATGTGAATCAATAATCTTTACAGACTTTCAATTTGTTATCTTAACCAGGAAAATTAAAAGATAATTTCCTGCACCATCTGTTAGTATTATTACTTCAACATAACAATAGGGATTGACTTTTTTGCTTCAATCCTAACTCCTCTGGCTCACTTTTCTATGCATTATAGTAAGAGTGAGAGTATCCTCAATGTTCTGAAATTGTATTGAAGTGATTCGCCACACTGTGTACCAACCATCTTTAAAAAAAATATATCCGAGGACATGACCACAGACACTCTTTAACCTTTTTACCATTTAGTTCTGAAAACAACAGGTGGACTCTTAGAGTCTGCGATAGAAGAAACATTTCTTCAGAACATGTTCCTTGTTCTGTTTCTGAAGATTTTACTGTGCTATCAAAGTGCAAAATCTTCTTTTCACCCTTTTGTAGTGCTTGATAATTGCTTGAATTATCTTAGTTTGTTAGATCTGTGCATATTCATGTCAGTGTCTTACTAATGTGAGATCGTGACCGCAGCTCAGTCTTGTGTTAGTAAACGCTCTTTCCAAACAAACAGGAATAGTACTCCACCATCCCTACATATGGGATGCTAATTGATCTTGAAACTGAAGAGAAGCACACTTGAGAAAACAGAGTGATGCTTGTCATCTTTATTACCGGAATGAGGGTGTGTTGCACATACTGAGCTGCTGCTGATTAGATGAGGAGTACGATAGCCCAACAGCTCATACTACAATTACATACGACGATTACAACGATAGCATTGGTCCCAGGACGATTAATTCAAATTCTGTACATAATATGATCTGATCTGTGTGTTTATTTTATCCGTTCAAGATATGAGATAGATAGATAGATAGATAGATAGATAGATAGATAGATAGATAGATAGATAGATAGATAGATAGATAAGAAAGCCAACTAATATTAAATAAATAGAATGACAAATAAAATAAACGTTAAAAATAGAGAAAAGTAAAAGGAGGGCTTTATTCTTTACTCCATGACTGTCTTACTTTATGTTGTATGTGCCCCTTGTAAATTTAATAAAGATATGTTCCCAAAAAAATGCAAAAAAAAAAAAAAAAGAATAGATAAAATGGCTGTAATCTTAAACTCTAAAATCTACTGAATGTACAGTGGGGTAATAGTTACAATTAGTTGTAATACAAATATTTTGTATTGATTTTCTTTTCTTTTTGTAAACATTTACTATACACAATGTTGCCATTTATATTCTTGCAGCTGTCAAAGTTTGCATTATCTCATCTTAGAGAAGGAACAAGTCTAACAATGAACAGCAAAAAAGGGAATGTAACAGAAAACATAACAGGACTAAGATGAAATGCATTTATTTTTCATTTGTGGCGAGTTTTCTTATGAATACATCACCTTATCAGAGCAGAGGAAATTATCTATTGCATTTATTTAGGACTACCAGTAGGTGTTGCTGTAACTCTGGATGTGCATGCATCATTTGGAAGTGGGTGGGGGGTTGATGGCTTGGTACTGGGTTGGGAGACTGGGGATGGTAGACTGAGTGAAATGGACAGTGACGACAATCTGATTTGCCTTCACATGAAGCAGTTGTTTCCCATATTTCCCATTTGTCTGTTCCCCTGGGTGTAGTCCAGTGTGGGAAGAGTGATGTGATGCTGCTTAGAATACACAGTTTTCAATTACATCCACTATCATTACTGTTATCAACAGCAGCAACATCAATGGCTAATCTCCTTTCCATTATTTTCCAGATAGAATTTGAATTGAAAACCAAATGCATTGGACTTAAACTCTTAAAACCATGAAAGATACATTTGGAATATTTTTACATGGAGATGTCTATTTACTAATAGTGACTTACTAACAGCCATACACATCATACACACAGTCTTTGTATTTAAAAATGTTTATATATATATATATATATATATATATATATAATATTATGGTTTTTAAGCATAATCAAGCATTAATGTTAGTTATCTCTTATTGGGTTTGGGTTACATTAATGCTGTATTAAATGAACATGCTTAAATATAACACACATCTTACCATTACACCTATGTATGAATTCTGCTGCTAATCATTTATAAGCATTTGTTAATTCATTACCACTTGGAAAACTGTATGTTATTGAATTATGGAAAGTACACCAAAACATAATAATGGTAAAATATATACAGTACATAGTAAAGCCAACGATAAGAGCTTTAGTAGTTTCTTATACTTCTTATACAAAAGAGCAATATGCATGTTGAATGTATTTTTCCAACAATTAAACCATACAGTACATTGCACCATTAGGTTCAGTCTCTCTCCAACCCCCTTCACACTGTCACATCAACCTGATCTGTCTGTCTGTATAGCCAAAGTACTCTCTGTACTGTATTATATTAGCTATTTTACACAATGAGTGAGAGCTATGTAGTAATTTAATACTCCGTGCAGAGACTGCATTAGTGAATCATTAGGGTCACGGTTCTCCAATCTGAGATCATTAGCTGGAGGGCTTGCCTACAGTGCTCTGCTGTGAGCTGAACAAATGGTGGACGGAGAGGCTAAAGGTCTTTTTTTGTCATATATATCCGGCTAATCATGCATGCTAAAAGAAAATTTTGCATATTCATTTACTTGTCTTTTCATTTATCTGTGTAGCCTATGAATGCATGAAGATATGAACATTATGTTTGCTCTTACTTACTAAGCTGTTGCCTTTTTATATTTTCCTGTTATTGTGCCATGCAGAGGTGAGTGAGTCCAATCATTTCTCTGTGTTTAAGAATAGAGAGAGCGATCAGCTCCAAACAGCTAAAATATTATCATGTTGTCATTGGGGAGCATGGTTATGCCCATAACTATGAGTACATAGTATGTGTATGGCATGAAGTGCACTAGAAATGGTGAAAATTGACTGTTAAGAACTGCTTTCCTGCTGTTATCCTTTAACAGAGAATATATCAAGGGTTTTCACAATAACACAACAGGTTCAAATCTGCGATTTTCATCTTTTAGGGACTTTAAGCCAGCATACCAGTACATTTCTACTCAACTCCAAAGTGTGAACCATGAATGAAGTTTACAGAATAAAACAAAGGATGCAGTAGGTTACACACAGATCATAAGACGAAAAAAAGAAAAGAAAAATTATGAATTTCCCTTAATTGTTCCTTTAGCACAACAGCCTTAAAGCTCAGGCTTATTAGTTCAGCTTCTTCACCTCCACTGCCCTCTCCCTCCCCTGTGTCTGGTGTGTGTTGTCCCTGCCAAGGTCTGAAACATTATCACAACAGGATGTGGGCTGGGATAACACAGAGAGTGCTTCCTCTGCAGTGTCACTCACTTGGGAGATTCTTCAATTATTGCATTTTAATGTAACTTCTGAGTCTGAGCTGCGCTGCAACTCAAAGGATCCAAAGAGAGGGGGCAACATGGGCATTAGACTTGTGGGAAAAAGCTGAATTGATCATGTTTTGCCTTTCTGACTGCCTTTAAAGTGGTTTTGTTGTAGTGTCTTTATGTAAGGAATAGTACTCTCCACTAATGCATGAAAATATTATAAATTGCAGTTGAGTCCATGTAACACATTTACATGAAGGTAGCAGACACTGTACATTGTTGTCTAAGGGGCAGTTAAAGTTACTGATTACTGTTCATCGCATTAAAATGCTGATTGGTAGTAAGGATATATCACTCTTCAAGAAGCTTCCATTCAAACAATTAAGAAAATACAAAATAAAAGCTTAAATTATGCATTCCCAGTTATCAACTAGTCACGTGGGAGTGTGCACTATTAGCCTCCGATTATTCTCTCTGAAGCTGAACTGAATGACTACTTTTGTAGATGTCCACACTGTTTGTTTATAGTTTTATAGCAAATTAAACTTTTTATTGCGGCTATGATGTCTCTTTAGAATGAGAAAATGTACTCCTAGTCCTATCTCGAGGACAGCAAAATCACCTCTGATGCATTACAAATTTGAATCAGCCATTTGAACAATTCAAGTGTGTTTGAGGAGGAGTTTACCTTGAGAGACCTTTGCAAGAAAATGAGCTTTTGAGACATTAAGAAATGCACAAAGATACTAAACTACCGGCCAAAAAAAGTAAGACTTTAACAAAAGTAGACTCACACTATACAGTCTGTTTTAAAGCTGTGATGTTTCATCCTGACAAGTAACATTTTGATTGTAATCTGTTTGCACGCTGAAGGTACCCTGCCAGTACATTTCTGAGGTAATAGGTTTAAAATCTTGTAATTTTGCTGCTATTTTCTTATAACGATTGCCTATGAGGGTTAGTCAGATCATTTGTTTTTTTTTTTGTATAAATATAGCCTATAATTATTGTCAGCTGATAGCATTTCTCTGTTTATTTTGTGTTTATTTTGTTTTGTTTGTATTTATATATTCTGTCAATTCATTTCATTTCGTTTTTTATGCTGTTGTAAAGGCCAGTGTGCCAACTAAAATAAAGTAGAATTGCATAATTATCAAAACACGTTCACTATATGGAAACAATTCTCAAACATAATAAAAGTCAATACATATTTGTTGACAAAGTCTTAAACAAGAGATAGTCCATTTTTTTGCTCATTTGTGGCACAGATAAAAATATATTATGAATGTGTAGGAAAAAAAACATAATTTATGTTGACTGTTGCAGTGTGGCTTCTGGCCTTTATTGGTATCATTGAGCAGCAGAACATTAGTTTCAACTAAACAAGCAAGAAAGAAAAAAATGTGCTGTATGGAACACAATAAAGATACAGTGGCAAAGACTATGGAACTCTGATATAAAAGGAAGGCATTTATACCAGATTAAGCGGGGTAGTAAAGGGTAGGGCCTACTGGGAAAGAACAGGAGAGAATAGTGCCTGTTTAGCAGAAGGAGACTGGGACATACGTGATGCCTGTAATCAAAAGGAGACTGTGGAACATGTTCTTCTTGTATATGGCCTAAATACTGAAAGACTGGAACGTGAAGGAATTCAGCTCATGGACATTAAAAAATATATTTGCATATCACTTTGGAAAGATGTTGTTAAAACTCATATTCACTTGACAACAAACTTGACTAACAAGAAGAATGTAAGGATTATGTAATAAGGAGATACAGTAGGTGGCGATAATGCTCCGACTGGTTGCAAGTCGCTTTTAAAAGAAGAAGAATATACGCGCCATCTTGGATTTCACGGGATTTAGGATTTGTCAATATGGTCCAGCTGCGGCTTGCGTCCGCTCACGCCACGCCCCCGCTCACGTCACGCCCCTTATCCGCTCACGCCACGCCCCAGCTCACGTCACACCCCTTATTTTCTTCGCCTTCAAAATAAAAGCCAGTTTGGGGTGGAACTATAGAATGTCAGTTCATATTGTATTGGATTCGTTTTTTTAATTTGCTAATACATAATACATTGAACTGCAAACAACAATCATCAGTTCATGTTGTATTGGATTAGTTTTTTTTTATTTGCTAATTTATAATACAAACAACAAAACTTCAAATATGTATTTAAAAAAAAATCTATATCCGTAGTATAATTTCAATCCCTCTCACCACTGCATAGATGCTTGGAAATGTATGCATTTGACTTTGTTTTAAAGATGTGGGGTCAGAAGTGGAGGAAGAAGAAGATATTGGTGACAGGAGGAAGGAAATAACAGGATTATTTGGCAATGGGAAAGAAACAGGGGACAATGCCTTAGTTAAGGGAGTTTTTCCTCGCTACTGTCACACTAAATGCTTGCTCTTGGGGGAATTACTGGAATTGTTGCTTTGGACTAAATAATATAACTTTGGGTTTATTCTCATTCTGCTGTAAAAACGTTTCAGTCAACCAGGCTCCTGGAGATGATAATAATTGGTTAGTTTACTGTAATTATTAGGCTCCAAAGGTACATACTGTAGGTAAATCCGTACCTGTACCTGTCTATTCTTGTTTTGCACAAGATAATATGTTGTGCACAACTAGGATAATAAATAAATGAAGGGGAAGGACCGAATCCTCTGATTCTGATGATTATGCACTGGTGAAATCACAGTAATAAACATAATATAATTATATTGTGATAACGTTTTGACTTATATACTAATGAGCTATAACACTATTTAGGAGAAGAGAAGTGAAGCCGGATAGGCTTCACAGCTACAGACTGTTTAGATTCAATGTTTCACCTGTTCAACATGTCTGGACTGTGGGAGGAAGGAAGGAAACCCACACGGACATGGGAGAGATCGTGACTGTACTGTAAGTAAACACAACCACATGCAAACACATGCTGCTGAACACAGAAAGACCCCCGCTGGTTTGAAACAAGAACATTCCTGCAGTAAAAGTGCTGAACACTGAGTCAACCATGAAGATGTGGATGTAAATATATGAGAGGACATGTTAGATTGACATGAATGGGGCTGGGTAGGGATTTGCCTTCTTGTAGTTTTTCTTCATCTTATTCATCTGTTCTCCATCAAACCCTCCTTATTTTGTGAGAGTAATTGTTGTGTTCCAAACAACCTTATGTAAGTATTTTAGAGTTTTTGGTACCCTGGTGATCAATGAACAATCTTTTTCACCATCTCTCTTCGGGTTGACCTCTGGTCTGAGAAGATGAACCTGTTCTTCTCTCAGGAATTCCCGTCTCTCTTAAAGTTTTCACTTATCCAAATATTTCAAAATCTACTGGATGGATTGACACAACGTTTGGTGCACACATAGCTCAGGGTGTCTCTAGGGTCACAGCAAAGTCCCAGCTTATTGGAGGACACAAAAAGGTGGGTGACAGCAGCTGTGTTTGTTGCATGGGTAGGTCCTGGTAATGCAACTACTGTCTGTGTGTGTTCTCCTTTTCCTGGGCTGGTTGCAATAGAGTACATTTGAGTAGAAGGCTCTCTCTAGATTGAAGCACTAAAAGAGAAAAAGAGAGTAAATAAATGCAGCAAGTACATATTAAATTATTTTTTCACACCCCTTTGTTACATAAAAAGAATAGTAATTGTATTATTTATTTGTTACATAAATCTAATTTTCCTTTTTCAGATGCTCAGAGCTATTTGTTAAAAGTTCAATGACAAAGTAAATGTCCTGGGGAGCATGTGTCAGGGTGGTACATACAAAGTAATCAGTTCTGTTTCTTCTGATGTTTAAAATACATCTGACAATGCAGTAATGATGTTGTGAAATGTCATGTAGCAATAATAATGAAGCCAGATATGCCAGACCGCATTATTATTTTTACTATTATTATATTACTCTGTGTTGCTTTTATTCAATTTGAATACATTTATTAACTTTACAACTACTATTGTGACACTGCATTTTGCTGTACTTTAATGTGCAGGTCTTAAATTTCATTCACTGCTCACCACAGTCATGAGGCGATACCAAAATTTGCAGTCAGTTATTTCAATAAAACATGAGATATTTAATATCACATTGTATGTTTTTTTAAAAAAAAATACCTGCATGTTTAACTGTGTTTCGCTTGTGGCCCTGTAAATGAGGGACCAGCTTACACAAGTCTCCCTTCTTTTCACAAAGGGGACACTTGTACTGTGAATCACAGGTCGGTACCAACTGAGGATCATTGTGCTCTGGCAGAACAGACTGAAGAGAAGAGGAAGAAATGATGTATACAACACAATGTTAGTAAAAGAAGCTTTAACTTTTGAATGTAGCCAATTCTCAATAACTCAAATTACATTAAAGTGACTATGTCACTTTGTAGTGTTTCTGAAACTCTGTCATATTTCATTTAATAAAAACTATCATCATCTGAAGTACCTCACTCAAACACACACACACACACACACACACACACACACACACACACACACACACACACACACACACACACACAGTTAGCTTAACTCTGACAGGCTAAGCTAACGTTAGCATACACTGACACAGCTAACTTTAGCATACTTTTAACACACCCTGTTAACTATAAGCTATCATCAACATCAACATCAATAGCTGTAGATAGTAGCCTAATATTAATTTTAACCAAGCCAGGCTAAATAACTCTATTATCAGTAGCTTACCTGGTACTCACTGGCAATATGAAGCTGTAAGTCGGACGTGGCGTGAGCGGCCGGGGGGCGTGTCGAGAGCAGATGGGGCGTGGCGTGAGCGGCCGGGGGCGTGGCGTGAGCGGCCGCAAGCCGCAGCTGGACCATTCTTGGATTTGTCGGTACACGATCCGTTCTGCACATGCGCAAAATGTTCGCGCTGGGCCATGGGGTGCAGTACCACCGTTATCCGCTAAGCCCATGGTGGCTTTTAGACTCGGCGCTCTTCCTGGGGGCTTGATCTTGTACCGACAGGATTTATTCACCTGTGTTTGTGCAGCACCATAGTCATCTAGCTTACGTGAATCGCTCAGTTCACGGAAGAAGGACTACTGGCAACAGCGGCACATGGACAATGACATCTGCCGATAGCCATAAAGGTCAAACCCTACATCAATGGTTGGAAGAATGATCTTAAGCTTTTTGCTACAACTTTACAATACATGACAGAGGAAAACGCCAAAAGACTCTTGTATTTGTTGGACTTACATTCCCTAATGGACTAAAAGACCCCTAGCATCTTCTTTTCTTTTCTTTTATTTATTTTGATTTGCTATATATATTGTCTCTACCTCAAAGCTGTAAACACGTTTTGGACAAATGTACTAACACATTGTGCCTTGGTTGTTTGTATGACTGTTGTATAATAAAGAGTTAAAAAAAAAAAAAAAAAAAAATCTGCCGATAGCCAATAGCAGGATAACGGCGTTAGCATGCTGTGAGCGTTACTATCCACTGACCGTAGTTATAACCACAGAAAGCTACAAGCAGTGCTACAATTCTTTTTTTAAAAACTCTGGCTGAAGACAAAAGGTGGGAAACTGTTCCTTAGGGATTTATCAGTAGGCTAATTATACGAGGCACTGTCAGGTGAATGGAGCAGTCAATCTTGGAGACCGGACAAGGACAAGTTGTGGTGGGTAATCCTGGATACCCCTGACCTCTTGTGTCAATATCTGTGAGTAAGTGACAGCAAAAGGTAAGTAATATCGTGTGTGTGTGTGTGTGTGTGTGTGTGTGTGTGTGTGTGTGTCCGCCCGCCCGCCCGAACAGTGTCACTTGGGTTGATTGTTGACCTGCATTTTAGTTGTGATAATTGATTGTTGATGATCATGGTCACAAAAACATTGTCAGTTGTGGTCAGTTTGTTTGGATAAGTTGTTGTTGGTTAGTTAGAATTTTAGTTAGTTTGAGTTGTTGATAGTTTATCTTTCTTATAGTTGGTTTGCAGTGTTGGTAGGCCTAATTGATGAACATAGCCTACTTATTTTTGCATAATTTGATTATTAATCATACTTTGTATTTGATGGTCTTACTGTAGCTAGTGTGAGTTGTGTTTGTGTTTACCAGCCAACATGTTGTTTTTATCAGGCTCCATGTCTGTGACTAGGCTATAGTATTTGGGTGATTCACTATTTTTTTTAGTGAATGTCTGCTATTTTCTATTTGGTATAAAAATGGGGATTTATTAAAATATAACATAAGCTTTCTAGTTATATTCCATGCTATTAAAATCCTACCACTTTTAAAATCCCCATGAAACCACCATCTGACACAGATGCAAGCGTTGCTTAGACTGTGTTTTCCTGTTGTGTGCTCTGTGTCTGGATCTGTATTTTTTTTCCCCTTGTCTGTCAGAGAAAATAGGTAGCCTACATTGCAGTCCATTATAAAAAACAACCAAGTTAAGATAGTTAGCTTGTAAGCTTTTTATTAAACTAATCAAAGAGTAAAATGAGTAAAGCAAAAGAATAAGGAATTCATTTTATTAACAATATAAGGGAAAGATGCCCAAAGCCATTTTAGAGAGTTAATGACAGCTAACTCTCTGTCTTCCTGGCACAAGACTGGACTGGACAGAGACTGAAAAAAGCCTTTATACTCCATCATCCTATTTCTTCCTACCAGTAACTCGTCTTCATTTGCACCTAGAAATGCAGTGAAAAAATTTACAATTTTTCTAAACAGTATTGTACCCGGCTGTATAAAAGAATACTGTTTGTTGTTTTACATAAAATATTGGCTGATCTATAGCTAAGTAGCATTTTAATATTTAGCTGTTTAGCAGAAACCAGAAATCCAGGATTTACTGTGCTAAATAGAAATCCCTCAATTAAATTGAAATTTCATGTAATTTGTGTACATAATGTATACGTAATCTAAAATTCAGTAATCAATATTTTTTATTTTCATCTTTGCAAATGCACCATCCATCCATCCATCTTCGTCCGCTTATCCGGGGTCGGGTCGTAGGGGCAGCAGCTCCAGCAGAGGACCCCAAACTTCCCTTTCCCGAGCCACATTAACTGTGCAGATAGAGGCTGCCTGCCTCTATCTGCCTGCCTCTATGGGAATTTAACATAGGGATGTACTTACTTATGCCCCCTGTATTTTAAGGAAGAACATTTATTTATTTACGAAACATTATTCATTCACAAACAAAATTGGTGTCCTTAAAGGTTGGATTATTCCTATTTTTTTTTAATTAAGGCATTAAGATCAATTTCCAAAAGATGATTTTTTTTTATTCCTCTTTTTAGTCAACTTTAGCATGGGTGTCCTAATTTTTTCACATGACTTTTTTTTGATTGATGAGTTTTTGATTCAGCCAATCAAAAACTTGCTAAGAAAAGGTCAGTCATTCTTAAATTTATCCAAAACTCCAAGCCTCACTACTGTTACTCTGAGGTGCATGTCTGATCACTTACCGTAGTTAGTCTTTCCTCTGTTCTGTTTTTTTTCACTGATGGTTCAGCTAAACATTAATATACAGTCCATTTTTACACATTATTTAAGATGAACACTTGGTAATTTTGACAATGATCCTTTAAACTTGGTTATTAGTGCGACAAATATATTGGTATGTACAGTTCAAAAATATCCTTCAGTATTTGATGTACAGACAACTATCAGTGAATTACTTTGATACTGAAGAAAACTTTAAAACGTGAGGATTCTCAGGCAAGTTCTGGAGTTAAAGGAGTACCTTTTTTTTCCTATGATTTGTAAGTGGATTTATGGATGTTTAGTTTCAGATAATGATATAGGCGTACTCGAAAAAAATATGTGGATCATGTCTCCATAAATGGACACATGTCACCCACAAACATGCAAAATTGAGATTAATTATTTGGTTTTATTATTGAATTTTAAAATCTTACCATTCTTGAATGCTGTCTAACATACAACAAAAGTTCACAGGGATGGCATGACTTCCACCTACAAAGACAGAGAGTGACGACACCTCTGAGTTAGTGGGCAGAGATTATTGGAAGGATTTGCTTGTGAGAGAACATGCATGGAATGGTAAGAAAGGTGCTGCTCCTGCGGAGGAGTTGATGCTAATTTGATATGATAATGACTAACCTGAAATGAAGAGCAGAGGAGGCATTACGATGTGTCAGCACCTTTGTGTCTGTCCTACAAATGGAAGGGGAAGCAGAGTTTAGTTATGGTACATTTCTAGTTTTTTGTTCCAGCTACATAATATCATTTTGAGATAGTTCAAAAACATTTAAAAATGACAGGAGAAGTCAAGCAATATACAAAATACAACAATCTACATTATACTGTATATTACAGTGTCATATTTAGTTGGACCCCTAAAGGAGGCTAAAATACTCTCAAATACTGTTGGGGCAGGGGACAACACAAAACACAATAATTCATGATTTTAACAACATATGTAGTATGTTAATCAGCAAGTTTGTATAACCAACAGCTTTTACCACTAAATCAAAATTAGAAGAAGTCATTACTTTTGGCTTATAGTAAGTCTTTGTGTCTCTCTGAGTCTTCTATTCTGTAGAGCTCTTTTCAGTTGATGGTAGTGTGGTGGCAACTTTTCTTGTTTGCAGCAGGGTGTTTTTCAAAAATGGGACAAGATGAAACAAATAAGGACTATTTTAGAATTAAACCAAAGTTTGGTCTTTGAGTATTTATTTATATTTGCAAATATAGGAACACGGTTTCACGAGTACATCAGCACAGTGGAAAGTGTATTCAACGAATGAGAAAAAGCACACAGCTTATATGCATCTTCAGTGAGATAGAAAGACATGCCCCCTGCCTAAACATGACTCAACATTTCTTACAATCAAACATAGACATTCAGGAGCCACTTCGCTTCTTCCCCTCTGTACCACTTTCTACCCCAAGGTTTAGACATCCCGTTTATCTCAACTATGTGAGAAGTCTCAACTATTCAGGGAGAAATAACAGATAGTTTAGGGTGACCTTGTAGCCCCTATCTGTTCAGCGTACACATTACGTTCCCAGACTTTGTGGCTCTTACTTTCAACATGTGAGAATAAGAAAAATAACTCACTTTCAGCATTGTCAGACAAAGTAAAACAATATTACAACAAGAATATAAAGAATCATGCTTAAATATATTTTTTGCCATTACAGTATAGTTGCATGAAAAATAAGAAACCCTGATAACTGGGTTTTTAAATTAGCTTTAAAAACACAATTTTCCATATTCGTCTGTAGCTAGTACCTGTTCTGCACTTCTAACCTACATTATACATTATCTAAAATACCTATCTATCTTTTGTAATATAAAAGTACAATTTCAAGTATAGTGTAAATGACGCTCAAGGCCCCAGCCCTTCATTTTAGAGGGACTGCCATGTGCCAACACAGAAGGCTCTGGCAAAAAAAACACATAGCAGAAATGTTGAACCTTGCTCAATTTTTTCTGCATGCAATTCAACATTATCCTGCACGGTGCTGTGTTGGCCAATCACATAAGTGCTAGTGAACATTCCTGGCACCTCACTTTGTAACATGGTTGATTGTATTGCTGTATTTCTACTGTTAACTTGATAATGTAAAGAGATGTTTTGCTGATTTAAAACCAGCTCATGACAGTCTGTGCAGATGATCAGGACTTAAATGGACACTGCAAAGTATCCCTTTAAGTTAAGAGATAAAGTTATTGCAGCAGGATGACTTTACAGAGTTATAAAATCCTGTCTCTTAGTTTTAAACTGTTGTGCAGTGTTTTGGGGTCTGAGTAGGGCTGGACGATAAAACGATCTCGATATGGGATTGCGATAAAATTCAGGGTGATAACGATGATTAACTTTGGACATATTTTCCTCGATATGGATAGATCTAACAACCTATCACACAGCAGAAATAAACGCCATTCCATTTCAGAAGGTTGCGGTAATGAGCACCAAAAGTTGTTTGCCAACCGCCAAAAAACATCAATAGTAGAAGAAGAAGAAGTTTTTGGCTTGCACATCAAAGTAACAAGGGGGTAAGCCTCTCCCCGGAATGCGTAGCTCCTATGGCGCCATTTTGATGCTACCAAGCCATCACCTCCCGTTAGCATGCCATTGACTGTCATTCATTTTAGCGCCACTTTGACAGCGAATAACTTAACATCTGAAGCGTTTAAAGACTCTATTTGTCCATTATTTATTTCTAAAGAAACACAACAATGTATAATAGGCTCCATTACCTTGTACCTCACGTTGTGGCTTCGTAGTAGACGTTTTTGTAAAAATAGGCTAACGATTGTGTCACAACCACGTGACTTACTCTCGCATAGTAGAGGAATTACCATATAGTACAGGAGAAGCTCGCAGGCAGTTTCGACTTACATTCGCTGTTTAATTACTAATGTTAACTAGCATTTTAGTTAGCAGTAATTAGCCTGTGCCTATGTTATCTCCTTACATATATCTACGTTCTCCGTCTCTGCAAAATTCGGAATGACTGAGATTTCTCTTGGCACAGCTACCAGAAGACTTACAACTTTCAGACAGGTTGCTCACTATATACAGTCAGGTCCATAAATATTGGGACATCGACACAATTCTAATCTTTTTGGCTCTATACACCACAACAATGGATTTGAAATGAAACGAACAAGATGTGCTTTAACTGCAGACTTTCAGCTTTAATTTGAGGGTATTTACATCCAAATCAGGTGAACAGTGTAGGAATTACAACAGTTTGTATATGTGCCTCCCACTTTTTAAGGGACCAAAAGTAATGGGACAGATTAACAATCATAAATCAAACTTTCACTTTTTAATACTTGGTTGCAAATCCTTTGCAGTCAATTCAGCCTGAAGTCTGGAACGCATAGACATCACCAGACGCTGGGTTTCATCCCTGGTGATGCTCTGCCAGGCCTCTACTGCAACTGTCTTCAGTTCCTGCTTGTTCTTGGGGCATTTTCCCTTCAATTTTGTCTTCAGCAAGTGAAATGCATGCTCAATCGGATTCAGGTCAGGTGATTGACTTGGCCATTGCATAACATTCCACTTCTTTCCCTTAAAAAACTCTTTGGTTGCTTTCGCAGTATGCTTTGGGTCATTGTCCATCTGCACTGTGAAGCGCCGTCCAATGAGTTCTGAAGCATTTGGCTGAATATGAGCAGATAATATTGCCCGAAACACTTCAGAATTCATCCTGCTGCTTTTGTCAGCAGTCACATCATCAATAAATACAAGAGAACCAGTTCCATTGGCAGCCACACATGCCCACGCCATGAAACTACCACCACCATGCTTCACTGATGAGGTGGTATGCTTTGGATCATGAGCAGTTCCTTTCCTTCTCCATACTCTTCTCTTCCCATCACTCTGGTACAAGTTGATCTTGGTCTCATCTGTCCATAGGATGTTGTTCCAGAACTGTGAAGGCTTTTTTAGATGTTGTTTGGCAAACTCTAAACTGGCCTTCCTGCTTTTGAGGCTCACCAATGGTTTACATCTTGTGGTGAACCCTCTGTATTCACTCTGGTGAAGTCTTCTCTTGAATGTTGACTTTGACACACATACACCTACCTCCTGGAGAGTGTTCTTGATCTGGCCAACTGTTGTGAAGGGTGTTTTCTTCACCAGGGAAAGAATTCTTCGGTCATCCACCACAGTTGTTTTCCGTGGTCTTCCGGGTCTTTTGGTGTTGCTGAGCTCACCGGTGCGTTCTTTCTTTTTAAGAATGTTCCAAACAGTTGATTTAGCCACACCTAATGTTCTTGCTATCTCTCTGATGGGTTTGTTTTGTTTTTTCAGCCTAATGATGGCTTGCTTCACTGATAGTGACAGCTCTTTGGATTTCATGTTGAGAGTTGAGAGCAACAGATTCCAAATGCAAATAGCACACTTGAAATGAACTCTGGACCTTTTATCTGCTCCTTGTAAATGGGATAATGAGGGAATGACACACACCTGGCCATGGAACAGCTGAGCAGCCAATTGTCCCATTACTTTTGGTCCCTTAAAAAGTGGGAGGCACATATACAAACTGTTGTAATTCCTACACCGTTCACCTGATTTGGATGTAAATACCCTCAAATTAAAGCTGAAAGTCTGCAGTTAAAGCACATCTTGTTCGTTTCATTTCAAATCCATTGTGGTGGTGTATAGAGCCAAAAAGATTAGAATTGTGTCGATGTCCCAATATTTATGGACCTGACTGTATATATATATATATATATATATATATATATATATATATATATATATATATATATACATACATACATACAGTGAGGAAAATAAGTATTTGAACACCCTGCTATTTTGCATATATATATATGTGTATATATATATATGTGTGTGTGTGTATGTATGTATATATATATATATATATATATATATATATATATATATATATATATATATATATGTATATATGTATATATATATATATATATATATATATATATATATATATATATATATATATATATATGTATATGTATATATGTATATATATATATATATATATATATATATATATATATATGTATGTATATGTGTGTGTGTATATATATTATATATTAGGGCTGTCAAAATAACGCGTTAATTTCGATTAATTAATCTGAGAAAAAAATAACGCGTTAAAAAAAATAACGCAGATTAATCCATTCCATATTGACGTTTGACCCGGAGCCATTCTAGCCACCATTCGACTGTAAAATGAAGGAGGGAGACGAGAATGTGCTGCCTGGATCATTAACTGGAACATTTACTTGTAAAAATCTTCTTCCTGCCAACCCTAGCTACCGAAATATGGTGCCACTGATATGTCTGCACTTCTCTCTGATGCTCTGAAGACGATACAGGCAACACAAACACCGCTGCATGTGACGCTAGTTAACACTATACTCAACAGCAGCTAACATTAGCCTACCGCTAGCTAGTTAACACTATACTCGACAGCAGCTAACGTTAGCCTACCGCTAGCGAGTTAACACTACACTCGACAGCAGCTAACGTTAGCCTACCGCTAGCTAGTAGCTGGATTAAACACGGTTACAATGCTGACAGCTAACGCTAAACGGTGTAAAGTTTGACTGTGTTTTACTGTAGAGGACTGTCACTCAACAGCGGGATGTAACAATCTGCAGCTGCCGAGCTGCCGTCGGAAAAACAACACAGACGGTGCGTTCAATGAAACTGGTAAAACTACAGCTTTGTGGTGCATTTGAAGTTATTGTAAATGTCCTTGGTTGTTGTTTTTGTCGTTCAACAGCAATTTACTAGTGAAATAAGTTATTGTTATTGTTATACATTATTATTAAATCATTTAATTTTGACCATATGGCCTTAGCAATAAACAAGCCGTTCTTTAATGTCACCAACTGTTGTTTAGTACCCTTTGTTTTCTTTTCTTTTTTTACTTTCTTAAAAAGTATTGGTTCAGGCACCGTTAATTATGTATGCGATTAATTTCGATTAATTAATCACAGAGTCTGTAATTAATAAATGTTTTTAATCGATTGACAGCCCTAATATATATGTGTGTGTATGTGTGTGTATATATATATATATATATATATATATATATATATATATATATATATATATATATATATATATATATATATACGATTTATTTTTTTAATCGCTGAATTTCTATAGTTAATCGCATATTTTATCACATGATTAAAAATCTATTATTTTGCATTTCAGAACTGTTTTTAAGTACATATTAACAATGGAAAGAAATTCTTACCAGTGTATCTTGATTGGGAATCAAATTACTGCAAAGAAAGTTACTTACTTGCGTGGCTGCATGTAAACATTAACGCTACTGTCTTTTATAATCTATCTTTGTAATAAACTGTCTGTACACAAAGTTCTCTATGGTTCGGTTTGCATGTAGGGACCCTCATTATGCTACCATTTAAGTGTGGTGCTATTTCGAGCCTTGTTAGTGGTATCAAATAGTGATTTACCCTGTGCCCCGAAAGCTAGCGTTAGCAGCTAACCCCCGGTTTGCGGTAGCTAGTTTCAAGCTAGAGACACATTCGATTAGCATGAAAACAGATCCAAGAGAAAGTTCGACTTGGTACACATATGTTATTAACCCCTAGGTTCAATTTGCGCCGGAATTGTCCTTTTAATAATAATTACTAATTACCACTATGCCCTTGTAACAGCTACTAACAGGCCATATACACGAATTGCTTGCATTACTTGCAAAGGAAGGAAGAAAAGAATATTTTAGGACTAAATTGACATGCATCAGCTGTTTTGTTAAAATAAAAAGGCATCCTCTAAAATGAGCACAAAGTACAACAAAATAGTCCTAGTTAACCAACAATGAAGTGTCCTACATGGCTTGTTGCTGGCTTAAGTGCAGGAAAAAAAGACAAAAATGAAAACTAGTAATCCAAGAATTAATACAAGAAAGTGTGCAAGAGAGCATACTAACTCCTGTAAACTATGCATATTTGCTCTGGGGGTGATGTGTGTAAGCAAGCAGCATTACAGATTTTCAGAGGTTTATGTGCATTTACCCTTAAATAAAGCCTTAGCTGTAGGGTTTTAATCTGAGATATCTCAGGCTGTTACCTCGCTCTCTCTGTACTTTTCTGCCTGACTATATTATAGGGAAATATGCATCAGTGTGGAATCATTATAAATTGGAAAATTTCTTCCACTGCCTACACAAAGAACTCAGGGCCATATTTCATTAAAGCCAATGATGCCTATGAGCTTGCACAGCAAATCCAAAAATGAGGCAGAAGTAAATCCATGCAGCTCACCAAGTAACTGAAATTGTACAGTGCAACTAGAATATTGAATGTGTACTTAAAAGTAAAACATAGTGCATCAGTAACTTGCCAATTCCATTATGCAAAGGCCCTAGGCTGCCGCTTCACAACCAATTCATCCTTCAGTTAAGAATGGGTTGTATTTTGCATGTCCAGAAATGTGATATTTGTACAAGAGGCACATAAAGCACAAAATGATACCACTGTAGTTGTAACACATGTTTCAATATGATCCTGAGACATATAGCCTAATGTATGTGAATATAATGCAGGTGTAATGTTCACCATTTTAGTTTAGCTTGTTAACATGCTAATGTTTGCTAGTTAGCACTAAGCACCAAGAACAGCTGAGGCTAATGGGAATGTAACTAGTTTTGCAGGTATTTGAAAATGTTTGACCTGTTGATGATGCTAGATGAAAATTTAAGGATTTACCATAGTGAATAGAATTCATCCTGAGGGGAACATGAATCTATGGGCGTTCGTTAATGCATGCGTGTGTTGTAATTGTGTATGTTTTGTGAGAAAATAAAAGCAGTCTGTACTTCATACCAAGGTAAAGTCAAATAGAATTGTATGTACCATTACTGAACATCTTACAAGACACTACTGGTTTGAGAGAAAAATAAAAGTTGTGATTTCCTCAATAAAATTATTCAAAATGCCATTTGTCTGAAATGGGCGACAAGACCCATATAATTCAGTTTAGACACTTGCCAGTAATATCTGTTTATCTGATAGCGTCTATTGATTGTCTGGAAAAGACAGAAAACTGCAGTATAATAAATCAAGGCCGTTCAAATGGGCTCTCTTATGGCTTTGGGATATGAAACACCATGATATGACTTCATTACAGTAAAAGGAAAGTTGAAACTAAAGCAGCATGGTTGATATTGGCTTTAGCTGTAGCTATTTTTGAATTGTTCTTACTATATGATTTGTTTGAATGCAGACTGTAGTGAGACAAGCAGGGACACACTATAAGGAAAAAAAAACACCCATGGCCATGCTTTTTGTTTTTAGATGTCAGTCAAGGTAAACATTCTGCAGAAAGTGTTTGTCTCATAATGTACAATGTTCCCACTTAGTAAGTAAGAGTATGAAAACCTCAAAAGCGTCAATAGAATAAATAATGTAGGCTAAATCATGTATAATAGCCTCACAGAGCTGCTAGCATGGCTGTAGACTTTTAGTCTTGTTATAGTTTCGAGCATATCATTGTGAGAAATCATGACATTTAAAAATGATATGAATCACAAAATAATGACAGAAAAACACGTGGCCTAGATTAACGATTAGACACATTTCATCAACTACGGTTGATGTTCTATTAGGGGTTGTAATCATAATAAATGTTTACATGTACTGTCCTGTGTCAGGAGCTTTCTAAATCGTGAGAAAACAAGTTGGCCTAGCAGTAGTATGAATGGCCTGGGTATTTCTTTAAATGGAAGCACTCAGGAAAATGTAGATGTTTTGTGCCATAAAAAGTATTTGAGAAACCGTTTCAAATGCTCATGATTGAAAGCAGTACTAGTCATTTTGACAGTATGAGAGAAAGCATCACTACCTCAACTTTGTACAAACATAAATTGCAAGCCAGCCTGAGACCGCATTAAGCCCTATACAATACCCTCTGAATGATAACAAGTAAATCAGGAATTCAGCCTGCAGCACCATCCATCGCTTACTTCAAAGTCTTCAAAACTTTAAAAAAACGCTTACTGTGGTGTGGAAGTTTGAAGCTCCTGCTAGTCCTAAATTCATTCCACAGTCATGAGGTACACTGTAAGGATAAAACCGATGAAACTCTTTCTTTAAAGAGCAACAATTAATATTTAAGTAAGTCTAAATGCTCACAACTCCGTTAGTTGCATATGTGCATCACACAAATTGTAAGCGATCAAAATAGACACATATTTTTGACCTGCTTTACTAACCTGTGTAACTTCTGTGTCAGAATACAAAAGAGTGAAAATGAAATTTCAGGACAAAATAAATAATACATTTTTTGTTTTTATGTTATGACCTTTATTATTATAGAGCAGCATTTCTGTTTAAACCCAGAAATACTGAATAGCCTGTTAGTTTCATGTGAGCATTTCAAGTGCTCAGGATGCATTATTTTGAGCTTCATGAATAGCTAGCAATAATCACCTGGCTGAGGGGTGTGTGTGTGTGTGTGTGTGTGTGTGTGTGTGTGTGTGTGTGTGTGTGTAAATAAGGCAAGGAGATAATCGGTATTAATATTGGGTTACTTTTGCAGAATAAAAACTAGCTCTGACTTCTAATACCAATGCAATAAATTAATATACGTATTCAGATAGTTCTGGCCAGTGTTGGACTGAATATAGATGCATTTAAATGGATCAAAAGGTTTAATGTTAGTATAAAAGGTTCAGTGTTATTGGTAGACTAATAGTAGTTTTGAGTCACACGGTTCTTTGCACCAAGGAGCATCAGAATTCAGAAGAAAATGGGCAGGGAGCTCATAGTGGAAGCAAAGAGCCATTATAAAGCCATTTACCAGACAGCTCCCTGCACAGTAGCAGGGTAATGAACAAAGCTTAGCTGAAGAGCTCACTCTCTGAGGAGTGCTACATTTACTACTTCCATTGAGACAGGTGGAAAAACAAAGGATTACCTAAGATTCAGCAGGGACAGGCTTCATCTTATTATACGACGCAAAGTGGAAAAACATCATCACCTTCTACGACCACAAGCCTACCTATAGCAAAAAAATAGGTTGTTGTCAGTGCTATTTAGTCTAGTTAAAATATGTCTGTGTTTAGGCAATTATTAATACTTGGTTAAGATTAAGAAAAAGAAACCAATGTTGACTGTTGGTAGCAGACGGGATGTAATTCTCAGTATTTCGGGTCAAATTCTTTATACGATCAACCATCAACCCCAGCCTCTTTTGTGTAACTTGTCTCCATGCTTTAGGAAGGTCACACTATTTCTCTTTTTGGTAATTAAAAACTAAAACATAACTATTCCAACACTATATTCAGTAAATGCTGTTCGCAATGTTAACCAGTCAGTTGTGGATGCTGAAATGAGATTCCAAGCTTACTTTAACAAAATCTCTCTGAAAGCTCTCTGTTATCTAAATAGTATAAAGTCAAACTTTTTTCTCATACTAACTCAAAAAGATCTGATTATTTGTCTAATGCACTTCTTGTCTCACTGGCAACTCAACTCTTTAGCAATCTACAAATCTGGCAGTGACTTTAAGTTTTTTACAAAGTAACCATACACTTTCCATCTTCTTATCCTCATAAAAAAGTACAATATACTTGAAAAATGCAAGCACAATCCACGTACAGACATGTACTTGTCTCCCTCCTAGCAGGGGCCTGCATCTGTCCTGGTAATAAAGCCATACACATACTACAAACACATCAATTTTCTGGTCACGACTTGTCTCAAACCTGTTCTAATATGTTCCCCCTAGCTTTTGTGGAAGATGCGGGGTTTTTCCTCTCCCTCATCCCACTGCCAGCTGTTTTAAAGCCCACAGCAACCATAAAAGTTAATTTCTCTTGTTTACATTTAAATCTTTCACCCGTCCTTGGTTTTACTTTTGTCTAATGTAGCAACTCAGACATGGTGGCATGATGCTCACTCCAGAGATTTTTCTGTAGCGTATCAACCATTACCTTCTGAACTGTGATTTATTTATTTATTTGTTTTTAAAGGAAAATAAAGTTAGGCTCGCGACAGGTCTTACAAAGCCAATTTAGCATTGTAAAGGAAAAATAAGTGATTTAGGGTTAGGGTTAGTTAAACTGCAGTTTGAAGTAGGGACATTGCTGATCCATAGAATTGGGATCAGGGACAAAAAAGGTATTTTGTAATGGAGTAGTGTCTATTTAAAATATGATCAGTTCCCAATCCTCTGTTTTCAGTATGCAAACCCTGGCTTCCAGTGTCGAAGTTATATGCTTTGTTTGCCTGCATCCATCATCTTGACTTACACACACACTATATTTTGTTGTATGATATGACATATTTCATTGGACCTAAATGGTACCAGTAAACATAAATCACTATTGTAATGTTTTTGCACATAAACGTAATACACGGGAGATGTTTGTGTTATAATCTGACAAATGTGCATGGCCAGCACTAAGCGCAGTCAAGTCTCTGGTTCAGATGGAATGTATTGTTGGATCTGTGGCATTGATCCCATCATGGTTCATATTACGTGTGTGTGTGTGTGTGTGTGTGTGTGTGTGTGTGTGTGTGTGTGTGTGTGTGTGTGTGTGTGTGTGTGTGTGTGTGTACAAAGCCTACTGTAAGTATGAAACTAACTGTTTAGAAATGTTTAAAACATATATTTAAAACCATCTCAGTGCACGAGGAAAAAGATTGTTAAAAGTCCCATGGACTGCGTGATTGTGGGAAGGTCCAGTTACACTGGGACACAATCCATGCAATTAAAAAGAAATGAGCAAATAAAATCAATGCAGATCTCTTACACTGTGGTGACAAAAGACTCAACAGGGACAACACAAGACCTAAATCTTAATTAGCAAGAATATTGATGCTGAAGGGGAAAAAGGGCAAATCCAATGTAGGAGCAGAATGTGCTTAAATGAAAGTACCAAACATGTTTTACAGGTCATGATTCTGAAGTAAACAGGAAGAAACTTTACAGTGCATGCTAAAATCTAATATGAAGCATTGTATTCAGTCTGCCTCAAGTTGTAATTGGAAATTAAATGGTGACTAAAGGTGAAGAGGTACTCCCAGAACTCATTCTTTTTCATATGCCCCCAAGTGCTTCACTTGTAATAGAAAAATCCAGAGTTGGAATCTGTCTGAGCTATCTGGGCTGGCATGATCCATCACAGCATGGAGGAATTTGCTGGTTGAGACTTGAATCCATTGTCACAGTTTGGGTTTAAGGTGTTAGCTCAGTATTCTGTTATGTCTTGTCAGCAGGGCCGTTACCAAGGGGATAGTGTGACCTATTGTGGAGTATCACTCAAACTGGGCTTCTTCCATCTTCTATCTAATCAAACGTGTTTACAATGAGAACGCTTCTTCTGAGCTGAATTAATTAGTGCTTTTAAATTTCCACAATTCTGTTATTGCTTTAATTCTGTCTGTGCCAAAACAGACTGCAGCAAAGTTGCAATAAAGAGGTTATAAAAGAATCAATCAATCCATTATTTTTCATTTGTACAGCACATTTAACACATTAACTGCAATGAGGGCTTTCAAAGTGCATTAACTTTTGAACATTAAAGTATGAATTCCTCGACCCAGAAAGTCCCAGAAAGCATGTAGGGTGCCGGCAGTCTTCACACAGGAAACTATTAACCTCTACGGAGTATTAATGTGCTTAAATGGGATTTCAGCGTTCAGTACCAACATCTGCTTAAGATACTCATATTTAGCGCCTTCCCAATTCTTATTTTTTCAGAGAACATTGAACACTTGTTCTTATATATATATATATATATTTTTTTTTTAACTAAATGTATAAATTCTACTGTTTGATGACAACGCCATGAATAAAAAACAAAAAACTGAACAGCAGTCAGAACAGGTTAAAGTACAGAGGGTTTAAGAGGGCTTCCTTTCATGTGTTTAAAGATTCACACTGTGATGCAGGTTACCCTCAGAATAAATGTAGTATTGATACTGACAAACAGCAGAATCCCCTCAAAGCGTCGTCTGTGAGCATGATATGCCTGTAGCAAATGGATTTAGTCTGTACAATTAGACCACCCAGACTGTCCTGTAGGTATCTGTTGTTAGCAGTGTTGGGCAAGTTACTTCCACAGTGTAATACATTATAGATTACTAGTTACTGTCATTTGAGAGTAATTAGTTATATTACAATATTACTGTCTCTGAATTGTAATGCGTTACACTACTTTTGCATTACTTTTGAGTTACTTTCACCAAAATAACAGGGGACGTTTGATTTGGCAGCTAGCTTGTGAATTTCACCACTGGATCAATAAAGTCTCGTCTTTATCCACTTTAATACATCATAGATTATTCATATTTTGTATAATTAATATAAATATGCAAAGTAACTAAAGCTATACAAAATAGATAAGTTAAACATATAATAGGCAAGTAGGAGAAAATGAAAATACTTAAAAGTATGGCATTGTTGTAAAATGTTTGTTTATAGCACTTCAATAAGAAATTCATGTTGTTTAGGTTAAAACACTCTAAAGGAAATGTTCAATTATAGTGTGATTAAAACTCACTATTAACATTATTTACAGTACTTGATTTACAGCTGATTTGTGAAAAGGTAGCCTACACAACCTTATTTAACAGTAATTTAGTTTTACTGCGAACCGTCACAGGAAGTGCTTTTTATTTTGAAGTAAGCTACACGGAAGTTGTCTGTTGTGTAGCCTACTCTTGCTAGCTTACTGAGAAGCAACATGTCCGTCAGGCTTAAGTTGTTCACTTTCTTGTTTGTAAAACTGCAACATATTGAACAGTAAATGGTCACAGTAAAAGACAAGCGTTTTTGGTCGTCATTCGAAGCCATTCCACTACAGGCATAGTTACTCTCCACGGCTGATAAAAATGCAATGATATTTACGTGTAGCAAGCCTCAACATTAATTCCCGACATGTTTATATCTGTCAGCCGCTGACGTACCGTCACCTGTTGTTCTGACCACGGGAACAGAAACAGGACAGCTCACTTCAACGCAGCGTAATAACTCCTGAAAATAATATCCATCTCGCAAATGTATTTGTCTCTGCAGTCATCTCAACCATCGAATACAGCGACAGGAAAATAATACAGCTTTTTTTTTTTTCCTGTGAAGAAATGTGTCGCGGTGTTGGTGAATTCTTAAAAAAACCAATGCACCACTAAATGTTGCGTTAAAATGCATTGTAACTCGCGTTACTGAGATTGTAACGAGTACCGAAATTTAATTAGTAATGCGTTATATTACTGCGTTACAGCAAAAAGGAATACATTACTGTAATTGCGTTACTTTTGTAACGCGTTACTCCCAACACTGGTTGTTAGTTAAGACGCTTGTGTGCACATATTCATTATGCAGCACTATAAATACATTTCTTGTTTCCTAAATATGAATACCGATCAGAAAACAATTTGGTACCTAAAATGTTGAAACAGAACCTGTTGCACTCCTGGCTGTTGCCCGCACAAATAGGGATGGGGTAGAGCTGAAGATCTTTCGGTCTTAATTTCTATCATTTTACACGGGCTCAGGCTTGCACTCCGGGTTGCGTGGTAAATGAGCGGTCAGGTGATGCGTTTCGATAAGCGCGAAAATGGATGCTGAGGAGGTGAAACAGAGGGTGGCCTCTGGAGGACTTCCAAGTGGCCTATAGCCTACGTTAGTCATGAATAAATGATGTTAAAAAAATTATAAATGACTCATTCTTGACGAAAGACAAAAGAGCTGTATGCATGCGGCGCAGTCTCTTTTTTTCTTTTCTTTCTCTCCCTTTTCCGCCGAGTGGTTCGTGGTGCAGTGTGAAGCGCGTGTCCTCGCTGCGACATGCACTCTATTCACTGCTGATAGACGGCCTTTTGTACAGTCGGGCTGTAAACGGGTTCGGGCTTTTAAAAAGCTGTCAATCAAAATGTAAAATAAAATTAAATAATAAAATAAAATTTTCGGGCCTAACTTTTAAGGCCCGATTACAGCTCTAGGATGGGGCACTACTAATCTATGGCGCTTTTTCTAACATTAAAGACAACGCAGACTAGAATGAGACCGTTGCAAGGGTAAGCGCCACAGAAGAGGAGACTCAGCAATCTGCAGGTTATTCACCCTGGACTTGTGTTTGGATTTTGAGAAGGTGAAGGTAAACAAAATAAATGTTAGGTTTAAAGATTCAGGAACTGGGGCCCGTTTCAGAAAGCAGGTTTAGTGAAAACTCTGAGTTTGTTAACCCTGAGATAAGGGAAACTCTGGGTTTTCTGTTTCAGAAAGAGAGGTAACTTAACCTCAGAGTCAGTTACTATGGTAACTGAGTCTGTGAACCTAACCTGGTCGGGAGCAGGTTTTCTTCAAGAAACCTTGAGTTTCTCTCTGTCTCCTCCCTCTGACACAACACTCTTTCATTTCCTCATTCATTCATTCAGTCTGTCTCAGGCGCATTTTAGCGCAGTTTGTTATCAGCATGAATAAAAATGTGTTGGTTTATTAACCATGTTAGGCAGACTATAAAACATTTTTTTTTTTTCTAAAAACATGACATTTCCTTGTGTTGACGATCCTGTTGATGAAGAAGCTGCTTTACTTCACAGGGTGTTATATGTCAGGAGATGATATTGAAGCCCTGACATTTAAATTTTTTAGATAACTTCCTATTTGAGCGGCATCGTTTTTCTTCCCACACTCAAAAAAATAACTCATTGGATGAACTCAATTAAGTTGTACATTAAGATTTGAACATCTTTTACTTAGAGCCCCTCCACTCAAAAATATGTTTTTCTTCTTGTTCCTTCTGTTGGATATTTGAGCTTCACTGTGCTGAATGATATAAAATAGAATGAACTTTATTGATCCCCACAGGGGACATTCACATATTACTACAGCTCACGAAACATAGCTGCGATATGTGAACTTCCACGATGGGGATCACTGAAGTGCCATCTAATCTACATTATTCTACACAGTGAATCTCAAACATGTACGTGCAGAGTTTGAGACGTAAAAGGCCGTTTTCACACTCTGCTGAAAGTGGCAATTTTCTCCAAGCTCAGTGAAAATCCAGTTTTATGGGGCAGGCCTACTGGCATGATTTGTGATATCACAACTAATTTGGAATTCAAGTCTGATCCAATATTCAATTAATATTAATGTGATGTAGAAACTTGAAGCTGTAAAGTGCACATACACTGAACATGGGTGTTCAGTACTGCATGCATGTAACATGCACACAATAACATGTGCATGTTACTGCACCACTGGACATGGAAAACTTAAATGTGCAAATTCATAGATTCTGGAAATTCTAATGAGGTAGGAGTAAATTCCCCCTTCAAGGATTTACATGCGAAAAGTATACTTTTTCTGCATAAAAAAAAAAAAAAAAGAGAAATTATTGTTCCAAGCAGAATTGTATGCATCTTAATACTAAATGTCTGGAGGGCATCTTTAAACAATAAACATTAACTTTTTTACTAGATAAAACGAGTATATGAACTTGAATTAACAGTATACTGGTACAAAATGAATGCCCAGCTATCCCAAATCTCAAAGACACTATAGCTTACACGTGTCAAACTCAAGGCCGTTGGGCCAAACAGTGCCCAAGTTGCTCACGACTTTGATGCCTTCAATCACAACTCCAACGTCCTCAGGCTCCTGATCCCCATCTCTTCGGATCACGTAAATCCCCATGACTGTGGTTGCTAGGTCCCTTTCTGCATCCTCAGTCGCCAGTGCCTGAACACCACAAACACAGAAAACACCGCAAGTGTTTAATAAAGATGGACAGAGAAATAAAGGGACAGACAGTGATGCAGGGCTCCACAGGTGATGGAGACAGACAAAAAAAATACAAATATACATCTAGAAACACACACACACAATTGGGGGAAGTGACAATAATTTAGAAATGAAACTTAAGTGGACTTGATGCACAGTTCTCAAAGAAAAAAAAAAACCCCACTAACTGCTTGTATATCAAATTTCGGTGCATTTCCCATCACCTAAGATATTGTGGGTTGGAATGGTGCACCATAGGGCTTTGTCATTATAAATAAAGTGCACGGTGGGAGAAGTACGAGGGACTAACTGTTCAACACTACATGACAAACACATTGTGATGAATTTACCAGATATTCTTTGAAGAAGGTGTCTGGATCTTCATTGAGGTAGATGACGAGGCCTCTCAGGATACACTCCCTCCTGGTGTTGATGTTGTCACACTGAAGCAGGGGTGAAAAAATTACACAATTTAGCCAAATGTGGTTGTTCTGATGGCACAGGGAAGGAGCAGGTTGTCTAAAAATCTGAGGTCTGAGTCATTTCAGTCTAAACAGGACGCCTAACCCCTAAATGCCCCCAACAAGCAAGTTTGTAGTTGTCTTGCATGTTTTACGTAGCCATTGGTGTGAGTGGGTGAACCAAATGAAAAAACATAGTATTTGGATAAAAGCACTATACAAGTAGGCACTTTATAAAAATGTGTTTAAATAAGCAGCTATGGAGAAGAAAACCTTACAATAAACACCCCAAACAAAAAAAAAGGTACGTTATATGCATTTCAACTAACCACATTTATGATAGACAGGACTTCCTTAATCTTCTGCCCCTTCACTCCTCCTTTGCTCTTGAAGATCTGCATCAGCTTGTCTGAGAAATGGTCCAGCTGTGACATGAACTTTGACTGCAGTGGCTTGGTGGTGATCCGCATAAACTCTGCATTTACCTGAAAAATAAACAAAATGCAGCCATTTTTTTAAATTGGTTATAATTACCACCATTTGGCTCTATGGGGGAGCTTAATGTCTGATTTTACATAGTACAGTCTGCATGTGTGGGCGTAGCCTGCATGTGTATGTGTGTGGTAGAAGAGAAAAAAAAAAAGACAGCACACCAGCAGCACCGGTGTTGTGCTGAGTTGTGCATGGCTGCATGCACCTTGCGTGATGTTTCAATCATTTATCACCATTGATAAACAACAAAGATTATTAAATCCTAGTCTATTTAGAATAGACCCGCGAGGAACCGCGACGTGAATGCAATTGTCAGCAGACATTCACAACTCAGCACAAGACTGGTGAATGGCAGGTGAGCAGAGAGAAAATGGTTAACAATAAGCCTCAGTTCAGCTGTAAATGTACAGTGACTAGTGTGTACAGTGACTAGTGAATAGAGACTGCAGCTTCTCAATATTATACACACACACGATTCAACGATCAGTCGAGTAAAGGCCAGATTTGACAATTCTGATTTGACTATGTAAATCTTTAGCCCTAGTAATGTCAAAATACAATTGTGCAGAAAGTTATAATGGACAATAAAAAATATCAACTCATACAAACATGTACACATTTACTTACTTCACTCTCCTGGAATAAGGCAGGCCACCTGTTTATGAAATCTTCTATCAGGGGCCTCTGCTCCACAATCTCTAGTCGTCTGTGGGAGAAAGTTTTTCCCATTTTTTCTTTTATCACCACTTCATTGTCACGCTTTTTCAGTTCTGACAATAAAGCAATTCTCTCGTTCTCCAAGCTTTCTGTGGTCTCGCCTTTTGGGTGCAGAGGAATATAGTTAACTTCAGCCTTTCTAGGCTTCTTGATGTTGGCTGCAGCTTTGCCTTGGCCTTCTCGTTTGTGTTTCAAAGAGTTCACACGGATTTCAGGATGTCCAAGGCGGCCAAGTTTCGTACGATAGTTTTGCATTTTATACTTAAGCGACTGTTTCCATCCCCAAAATCCTGTCTTGGATCCCAGCTGCCCCAGACAAGGATGGGCCCTTGTCAAAGCTGCTGCAACCTCTTCACACTGATAGTCTTTTGGATACTTTGTGTATTTCATCATTTCTTGCGCAAGGCCATCAAGGATGACCCCCTTCAGTTTTGGGCCAGGGTTGAAGTATGCTCCATTGGTCTCAAACTCTGTGTTTTTCTGTTGTAGTTCAAATTCAGCCTCATAGGTGAATTTTGGGACTACAAAAATCTTTGGCCAGGAGGCCAATTGTGAGGGCTGAGTTTCTGGGGATGAATGCGGTGTTGATGTGTACAGTGTATCGTCACTGCAGGATGAGGCTATTGACGAAACAGGGGTTTCAGGCTCTGAGCAAGTGGTAGCCGAGGTCTCACCAAAAGAGTCTACTGTGTACAAAGTGATGCAGGGCTCCACAGGTGACAAGATAGGATTACAGATTATTTTCAGTGTGCTTTTGTTTTGAATGTCAAAAACTAAAGTTAGGTTCATGAACTCATTAAAATCAGAATCCATGTATTGCATCCGGAACTCCTCTTTCAATTGAAAAAATGTCTTTATTAGCACATGTAGCTCTTCCACTGATGCCGGAATTCCAGAAGGAAGGTGCAGTTTTCTAGAGTCAGACGCGTCACCAAAAATGATCCGCAGGACAGCCGGACTTGCCATTTTGCAACACCTTTAATCTAGAGGAGGAAAAAGGGAGGACAAGAAACAATAACAGCATGGTGTAACAATAATAAAATAAAAAATTATGTAAGTCTGAGCTCATACTATTTGGGTTTAACAATGACACTAACCTTTAACGATGATGAATCTTTTCAACATTACCATACGCAAACCCCGAACCATGTATTCCACAAGGGGATAAGGGTCCACCAAGTCCTCAAGTTCAATTAGGGCAACCTCTCTAGTGGGTGATGCAGACAGCTCAAAACCCCCATAATGCTCCCTATACCAAGCACATACATCTTTCACTAGAAAACACAACTTCTCCTTCAGAACACACAATTGAATGATCTTATTAAATTTAGGCAGTCCAGCTACAGATCTGTTTACAATAAGCATCCCCTCGCTGTAATGTATACCACTGCAAGACACATTTTTTGCTATATGAACTTCAGTCACATCTGGGTATCTCTGGTTCAGAGCAGACACTACTCCTTCACTAAGGACATCAACAGGCATGATTGAGACATCTGTGACCTCTAATGGTGACTTGAGACTGGAAGAATGTGTGTGGTAAGCAAGCATGAACTGGTGTTTAATAGCTAGTGAACGAGTTATATTCTTAAAGCAATTCGTATGACGTGCGACCTGCTTGAAGAAGCTATGTTTAGCCTCAAATCTCATAGTCCACAGAGCAAT